>NW_007249303.1:0-16202 GCF_000164805.1 Carlito syrichta | reverse complement strand
AGTCCGGCGGGTATTTTATTTTATTTTTATTTTTTGAGTCAGAGTCTTACTTTGTCGCCCAGGTTGGAGTGCAGTGGCACACTCATGGTCACCACAGCCTTGACCTGCTGGGTGCAGGCGATCCTTCCGCCTCAGCCTACCAAGTAGCTGGAACTACAGGCACTTACCACTATGCCCGGCTAATTTTTTTGATTTATTGTAGAGACGAGGTCTCACCAAGTTGCCCAGGCTGATCTTGAACCCCTGAGCTCAGGTAATCCTCTCGCCTTGGCCTATCAAAGTGCTGGGATTACAGGCTTGAGCCACCGTGCCTGGCCTTTTTTTTTTTTTGAGTCAGAGTCTCACTCTATCACCCAGGCTGGAGTGCAGTGGCACACTCACAGCCACCGCAGCCTCAGTTGATCCTTCCACCTCAGTCTTCCAAGCAGCTGGAGCGACAGGCACACACCACCATGCCCTGCTAATTATTATTTTATTAATTGTAGAGATGAGGTCTCACCAGGTTATCCAGGATGGTCTCAAACCTGTGGGCTCAGGCAATTCTCTCATCTCGGCCTCCCAAAGTGCTGGGATTATAAGTGTGAGCCACTATACCCAGCCAGAATTTTTTTTTAACTTAAAAAAATAATCAGGAGTCTTTGGACTAATTAATCACAACACTGGAGTCTAGAATACAGTGGAACAGTGCTTTAAAAATTATGAATAATTTTTTTTTTTTTAAAGAGAGAGACAGGTTTATGGGGAAAAAGAAGAAGATGACAATAGCAGGGCCCCGGTGAAAGAGAACAGTTCCAGTCTCAGTAAGGCTCACTTAGACTTCCATCTTTGGGTTCCTTACTATCTTACTTTAGTGGGTTTCCATTCCTTAGGACCCAAAAGTCCTTAACTAGAACATACACCTGGGTAATGGTAACCCCAGAACAAAAATCCAGGTCTCCCCTTCTAAAACCTTCTGCACTAGACCACAGCTGAAGACCTAGGTAAAGAACCAACCATGGTACACATTAGCCACTTTCATAGAACAATCTACCTGAGGACTAGTTTATATTGATCTAGTCCACTTACTGCCAATCTTTTCTCTGGCTCAGTTTACCCAACAGGGTGCCAGAGAGAGTTCATAGACCCATCACTGCACTCTTGAGAAAGAGCCTTTGTGAATGAACAAAGATAGCAAAGGTGTTTTCCTAACCCTTACATCTTTCTGGGATTGGAGGATTAGAGGAGGCATAAATCATTTTGTAATAACTGGAAACAAGACACAACTACAGAGTCACAGAAATTGTGAAATATATGTTTTTTCTCTTTTCACTGTGACAATAATGAAAATGAGAAAAAGAAACATAAAAACTTTGCTAGAACACAAATGCTGATTCCTCAGTTGTGCTATCTCACTGTTCCCCTCAACCCCCAAACCATATTCAAGTAATCTGTTTCCATCCAGCCAAGCTTTTAGCTAACTCATGCCTATCTTGGACTACAGGATGGAAAACAGGGCTCATTAATGACAATCATTATGATATGATCATCATGAAATGAGTGATGATACACTCAGTAGCTTTAGGTGTTTGGGCACCTCATTGCTTATTAATGGGTATTACAAATAATAAAATAACAATCATAATGCCAGAGCAAGAAGCTTATTGTGATGCCAAGGAAAAGAGAGAAAGAGGCATTATCAAATAGATAAATTATACATGTCCAAAGGAAGAGAAATCCGTATGATGAAACATCCAAAAAGGTTCAGAGAATAACTCCATCAACCATAACAGCTTATGCTAGATGAACCAGCAGCCTAGAGCAGAAGACCCTGGCATCAGCTCACCCTGGTCAGTTTGTGGGCACTGACTGCTCCTTTGACTCAAATGTGTAAGCCATTGGCTACACGAAGGAATGTAGAATTCACAAAGAGCCATTGCTGTTAAAAAAAACAATGCCAAAAAGGGTGTAATACATGTGCTTTATATTCAGAGGGCAACACGTCACTCCATATTCCAAGATACTGAACAATAACAGAATATGATGGCATTTAAAAATACTCAATTACAGGTTATTTTCACAGGATTTGTGTCTGTAAAATAATGTTAAGTTTTCAAGTGCAGAGCAAATATTCCTACCCAAACAAGCAAGAGCTGAGTACAGAACTCAAAATGGGGTATCGTATTACAGGAGGCTGATCTGTCTGAGAAGTAGCATCCAGGGGCAAATCCCAAACCAAGCCAACCAAGTCATTGATCGCAAATATGCAGGCCAGGAATGCCAAGGCTGGAACAAAGCCCCAGAGCAAAAAATGAGAATGGTACATCAGAGAGAGGATGGAAGAAGAATTCAGCAGAGTTCCCATCATAGCCACACACCCTTTATACAGGACACTGACTGTCTGGAGTGGGCAAGGCGTGCAACACGAAGGCCATCATCCCGGTATGAAGGACAAGTGATAACTGTCATCTCCAAAGATGTTCCCTTAGAAGAACAAACCCTTAGACCATGATGTTTTCTCTGGGCATATACAAAACCTTTTCAGATTTCCTCTTTGGAAAATTCCTTCCTTTAGAAGCCAAAAATGTCATTATCTCATTTAAGTATCCAAACACTTGGCAATTATCAAAAGCAAATTCACTTAAACAATAAATATTTGCCCTCATTATAGACATTTAAAAGTTGCAGACTCTGAAGGAGAATTCCAAAGCTCCAAAAGACCTTATGCCATTGCAAGAGCAACTGAATACATCAATAATCCTGAAAAGTAACCTCTTTAAAGAAAAAATATTCTTTAAAAGGAATAAATTCTAGTAATACTACTTAAAAATCAACCAGGCATAAAGTTTATCAATTTATAACCAAATACCCTGAATTAACAAATGTTCCAAGTAAACAAAATTTTTATTATAAACTAGCATCAATCAAAATCTAGTAGAGTACTTCCAAACTGCTGTCATATTACTAAAGCACTGCTATTCCAGCAAGAGATGACAAAAGGAGCAGAGCCTGGTGATTTTATTGAAGTCCAAGTTTTGAAGTCATCTAGGTCATGGTTTAACTTTTTACCATTTACCTAAAATGTGACCCAGACAAATTGCTCAACCTGACTTTCACATTTTTTGTGTATAAAATGGAAATATTAATAGATACATGGAGGTCTTTGGGAAGACTAAGTGAAACTATCCAAGCCCACAAAGTACATTACTGTGGTGGTGTTTATAACACAGCAACCCCTCCATCCTCCATAAATGTAGTAATTATCATTATTATTATTATTTTACATCTGGCTAATAAGTAGTCCTTATCCATGAAGGATACATTCTAGGACCTCCAAGTGATGCTTGAAACCGCAGACAGTGCCAAACTCCATATACACTGTACATGAATTTCTTCTCCCCTCTTCACAATTTCACGTAGAGGATTTCTTCTTACTGTAGATCTTAGCAATCTTAGCACACAGTTTTTTTTTCCCCCATATTAAGTCGAGAACTTTTACTTTTTCACTTAAAGAAAGTAACTTACAACTTCTCTTTAGCATATCCAACTGACAGTATCACTACTATTAAGCTTTGAGGCCATTATGAAGTAAAGTAAGGGTTATATGAACACAAGCACTGAGATACCCCAGCAGTCAATCTGATAACTGACACAGCTATTAAATGACTACTAAGCAAGTTGTATACACAGTGTGAATTAGTTGGCCAAAGGGATGATCACATCCCAAGTGGGATGGAGGGGGACAACACAGGAGTTTTCAACACATTACTCAGAATGGTGTACAATTTAAAACTCATATTTATTTCTGGAATTTTCCATTCAGTATTCTTAGGCAGTGGTTGACTGTGAGTAATTGAAACCACAAAAAGTGAGAAAGTGAAATGGTGGAAAGTAGAAAGTCCTGAGTATGTTAGCAGCAGACAACAAAAATAATAAAGATTGACTGTCATCAAGGGTTCTCAATATGCATTCCAGATTTACAATACACTCTCAGTGTCCAACACAGCAGGTGTTAGAGCAAACAAGTTCAAAGCCAAGAAGCATGCAATGTACACAGGCAGCACCGACAGCCAGACACCACTCAAAAGCTTTGATTTAACCCAAACTGGCCTGTCTGGGAGATTACAAACCTATTTCCCTGGCCCTGTGTTTGGAGGCAGGAATTCTCCTGGAAGCATCCTGCTCACAGACAAAGGAGAATAAGAGAAATCCCAAAGGTGAATGGCGAACAAAGAGGCAACAACTGGCCGTGGGTCAAGGGGAAAGTCACAGCTGATCCCGCACAGGTCCCAGACTGTGTTCTCCCCACCAGCACACACCTCCCTTTCAAATCAGACTTTCCTCCATCCGGGGCCCATACTGACCCCCAAAATTACTCAGGCTCGTTTAAATAAAGGTGACTCTGAGGCATGAAGGGGAAATCACGCCTAAAATGACAATTGCCACACCAGGACACCACGTACACATGGGCTTAGACCACAAACTTTCTGTGAGATTGGACGTCAGCTGTGCTCCAACTGTTGGGATAAAGTATGCAGCCAAGACTGGGGAATGGGGATGCAGGGTCAACTGGCTTCATCTGAACATAGTATTTCAGAAGCTGCTATAAATACATTAAACACATGATTCATGCACATGGAAAAGTGAAGACCCCTCTTCTGGGCTGGGTGGTAACTTGGAGAAATTCTGAAACTCCACTCTCTAGGTAGCCAGGCAAATCCGTAGGGATGGGTGTGTTCCATCAACAGAGGCTAGAGGTTTCAGTCGCTGGAGCTGAGAAGCAAGATTAATCCATCACTCCCTATTTTAAAACAGGAGCCTCCTCTAAGAAAAAATGTGGCTTCTCCATTTAGTGGCAGAATGGCAATAAAAGCCCAGCTCCTGAACTAGTGAAGGCATTTTGGAAAAGCTAACTAATATCTGAGATTTAAGGCTGTCATCTATAAGCCACAGATCATAATACCAGCCCTTACTACCCCACAGGTCGCTTGTGAAAGCATAACAGTAATACAGACTTACATTTGTAGGACACATTACAGTTTTCTAAGGGTATCCTCATGCTATCTTCATGTCCCAAAAGGATAACAATGATATCTATAACTGTATTATTTCCCCTGTCAATTTTCTCTTAGCTCAGGGTCAGCCAAGAACTACAAAGCAATATCAACATTCTAGTTCAAAACAGGAAATCTAGCAGTTTGTCAATAAAGGAGAGTCAGCAGACCCAGGATGCTATTTAATCCTGCTGAGATAAAGAGGGAAAGCCTTAAAGGGACTATTCTTCTTGGGAATACTCTGATCTTTCTCCTCTAGAGTCAATAGTATGGTTGGGAGATAAGCAAAGGTAAAGGGCAGTCAAGAAGGGATGAGCCTTTCTACAGAGAGGGCTGAGTCTCCAGAACCAGCAAGTGCCTTGTAACAGTTCTTGAAGCTTTGCCCAAAAGATCCGTAAGTCAGCTACTGTCTACGCCCACTTTAACTCCTCCTCACCCTTTTCATCTCTTTTTCTTTCAACAAATATGAATTGAGTACCCACTAAGTGCTAGGCACGGGCAAATTACTAGAGGGGAAAAAAAGACATGATCTCCTCCTTCATGGAATTTAGAATTTCATGGTGGGGAAAATCAATTATAAAAACACATAACTATGCACACCATCCCAACAGAGGTAGGAATGCTCATGAGCAATAGGTCATCTGGGCAACCAGAGAGCAAGAAGGGAGCCCTGTTGGGATGCAACAACTGTCTGAGCACCCAGCATAGTGCCTCTCCCTATAAGTATGCCAAATGGGATTAAGCACACGCTGGGACTCTCCCAGCTGCAACAGAAGCCACACCACCAATCAGTAAGGGGCCAAGGGCAGGAGGAGGGTGTAATTACCCACCAAGCACCAACACTCTAGGCAGGCAAAAACATGCTGTCTTCCAGCTGTTTGTGTATCATTAGAAAAGAAATTAAGATGTCATTAGGAAGAAATTAAATAATGTGCATGTTGTCGTGACAACAAAGATGCAGGCTGCCAGATCTTGCTCTGAGCAGAGATTGCCTGCACGCAGCCCCTTTCTTGAGATCGACTCTGTAGGGAGAAAGGAGAAGACTCTGACTTACCAGTGTTCTTCCCCTTGTAGAAAATCTTCATGTCCATCAGCCCTGTAAGCTGGCTTGCCAGAATCTCCATCTGGGACCCGCTGTATTTAGAAGCTCGGAATATGCTGAGCTGGGACCAGTCATCCCAGTAGATTTCATTCTAAAAAGAAACATTTGCCCATTAGGTCAGCCCCTTAGTGCTGTATTCTAGATCCTCTGTAAGGACAGGAGCTCTCCCATGCAGACGACAACTAACACTTATGGGGTAAATGATCTACCTGAGCAAGATTTCCCTTAAATATAAGAGTCAGTGATCTTTATCCACAGCTCACCAAATATCCACACAGAAAGAACTTCCCCAAAGAAACTCTATCTGAAAAGTGTTTGAACACAAACCTTTAGTTTAGAATCTTCTTCCCAATGTTGGGAAGAATCATTTTCTAGAATCAAAACAGAACTGAAAGGCACCATAGGTGGTACAGTGCTCATATGAAGTCATCAGGGAATGAAATAAGTAAACTTCACAACTGATAAAGACACCCCAAAATGAGGCTACTGACACTGAAGGGCAAACCGAGAATGTTTGTAGGAAGTAACCTTAACTTTTAACCTTTAAAATGTGTACAGCAGGAAGCCTGGACCCCTCCATATGGGCTGAAACAAATTATCTCAAATTTGGATATGAGTCAATTTTTTAGAAGTTAGACTGCATCTCTGCAAAAAACCCAGAGATGGCAGGCTTCTAATCTCAGTGTACCCTTTACCTACTCCAGCAGACTGCCAGATGGTGGCAAGCAATGGACTCACCTTAAAGACAGCAATGGCGTAGGGGTGTGGGAGGTTGTCCAGGATGACTGAGCGTTGCTGGCCACTGAACGTGATCCGCTCAATACAATCCAGGTAGGCATCTGTCCAGTAGATCCACTGGTTGTCCACAGAGATGCCGTTGGGCCACCTCACATCCTCTGACACAAGACGATAGGCCGCGGAACCATCCATCTCACTCCGATAAATCCCAGGCTTCAGGTCTCCCCAGTCTGTCCAGAACATCACCCTGGTCAAAATGGGGATAGAACACATACCCCATCAAAACTGGGAAAATGGGAGCTCATGAACTACTCAAAATTAGTAAGATACCCCTCTAGAAAAATCAGGATGGTTATTTCAGTAGTATAATGATAATCTGTAATTGTAATATCTGAAATCACTTAATTACTTGACCCAGAAGTTCCTCTACTAGAATTTATCTATAAGTAGAATCAAACTATGTAAAGATAATATACCAGGAAAATGTACAAAAGTAATATACAAAGAAATGTATGTATGTGTGTGTGTGTGTGTGTGTATCTCTATATATAGAGAGATACATACACACGTATATATACACCTAAATGTATATATATTTGGTCATATGACATACATATAACACAATGGTTCATCGATAGAGGAAGTGATACATTATGATGAATACAGCAGAATACTATGAAACCTATGTGAGTGTTGTGTTCATATGAAACTCTTCAATACATACTCAGTTTTTTTTAAAAAAAATACAGAATAGTAAATATACTATGAATCTATTTGGTATGTGTATGTGTTTTAGGGGTAATATTGTACATGAGTAAAAGCAATTGTGAAAGATACACAAGAAATTATTAACAATTATCACTAGGAAGTATGAGAGTGAAGGGTTAAGAATGAGAACAAAAGAAACAAATACTTTTCATAAACTTCTGTTCTCCCTAAATATTTTCAATCAAATATATATATATACATATATATATATTACTTTTAGAATTTTCAAAACTAGTGCTAATTCTAAATCATAAGTGCAAAGAGAAAGGAAGGGCAAGAAAGAAAGACATATCCAGAATTCCCCTATAAGTTATGTTTCCTTCAGCTAATGAGTTAGTAAGAAGCACTTTTGCATTCCCCAAGTGAATACTGGCTGTGAATAAGAAAACCTGTATGTGCTGGAGGGGCTGGGGAAAGATGGAATCAATTAAATGTTTGTACCATGCATGAGACTCTATCAAGATAAAGAGTCCTCACACTATCCAAACAGGCCTGTGCATATGCACAGAGACTCTCATTTAACATTACCTTTTCTAGAGAAGCACCTTAAGACGCAAGACATCGGAAAGCCTTGAGAGATTCTGACGCTCAATAATGAAAAGCAAATGGAATTACCTGACCATGATGGCTAAGCCATAGTTTTAAAAATCTCAATTAATAGATTATTTCAACCACAGTCAGAAACAGAGATTTTTGTCCAGCAAGTTTGTGCTTCCAAGAGAATCTTCTGTTGCAGCATTTGATATAAATGTTGGTTTCCTTTTGGGGACACACTTACCCCTCTTGAGGCACAAGGACCAGAGCCCTGGGCCGATCAAGCACAGAGGAATTGACAATTGTCAGTCGGAAGTCACCATCTGGATTAGCTACCTGACAAAAACAGAGGGGAAAAGGCTGAGGTGGAACTGAACTCCTTCAAAGACCCACGCTGCCAAAGGCTTCCACTCTGCATCTGTCTACAGACAGGCCCCCTCTATGCCTGCCTGATTCCCTTACCAGGCCCATCTGGGAAACCCACCCTGATTTTTGTTCAGAATGAGCAGCTCCCTCCTCTGACTCATGTGACAATTTCACATGGCCCAAAAGAGGAGCTAGAACCACGTGTGTCCCCAGTTCCCAGGGCACAATGATCTGCACAAAGTAAGCACTCAACAAGTAAAGTACACAGATAAGTAAATAAGCATTTACTTATCTAACCCACTGGTGTCAGTCCACGTTCCAAAACCACAGCTCTACATTGCTCACAAAGCAAATTCTCAATGGCACAGTCTTGCAACAGAGTCCACAGACAGGCATCACATGCTCTCTCCTCTGCTTCTGCTGGGCTGGTCATCTCATGGCTCTCCCAGCCTGGCACAGACTGGTTCCCATCCGTTCTTGCCATGTCCCATCCCAGGCTGCCTACCCTAGGGCTTGCTCTAACCAAGTCATAACTTTTCTTCAAATCTCACCTCCAGGCCCACCCCCTTTTCTGACCCACCTCGATCAATAAGCATCAGTAGCTCTAGGCCATGTCTCATCTGACATCATTTTGCACAAACCGTAGTTGAATTGTACAGAAGTTGCCCTTCACAAGCCTGTGAAGGCGTGGACACTTGTCCTCCCTTGGTGTTCTTCTAGCCCCTAGCAAAGCACTTGACACACACAATTAAAGAAAGGAGAGAAAGAGAATAACAAGACTGCCAAGGCAGCATTCAGCAAGTGCCAGTAAGTGGGTCTCTCATTCACTTCCATCCACATCCCTATGAGGTGAACACTATCACTGTCCTCCCCTCAGTCAGGGCTCGGTTCAGATGTCACATCAAGACGCTTCTTCAGCTTGCCTTTTCTAATGTTACCTCACTTCCCAACAGCACAATCACACTGTCCTGTTTTACGTTCTTTGTAGCACTTAACATCAACAGAACTGATTGACTATTTTGCTTCCTCCACTAAAATCTAAGCTCTATCAGATCAGGAACTTGTGTATCCTGCCCGCTGCCGTAGCATCAGAACTTGAACCACACAGATCATGCAAAGAGCACTTGTCAATTGGCTGAGTGAATAAATGAATCTGCATCATACACAGGAAGAACCTGAAGCTTAGAGAGCAAAAGCACCTTACCCCACATCACTGAGCTAACAGAGGAAAGCCTGAACCCAGGTCTCTCTCTCAAGTCTCTGTCTTTTCTCTTGCAACTCCTCATGGCTCTCTGTGTCTCCCTGCTTCAACCGTGCTTCCCACTTAACCTGTATGCCAAATCTCCATGTAGAATCAGGATAAAGAGGTGCTCAGGCAGTGAGTTGAGTGTATCTGCATTCCTCAAGATAACAATTTTGGTAGTTAGAGGTCATTCATTACCCTCTCATTGCCCTGGGTATATAAGGTGGGAGAAGTTACCAAGTAGCCAAGTTGCAGAGACATGAACAATGATGATGATGATGATGATATTGCCATTATTACTCCAATCAACTATAATAATACTAAGCAATTAATGTTATAGCATTGTAGTAATGCAACAGTATCTTTATCATTACTGTTATGACACTATATTTCTGCTAGTCAAAATATAAACTTTCAAGTATCTTTATGAAAGCTCTGATGCATTCAGGCATCCCTTCTCACATGGGACCTTCATGGCAGTAAGCAATCATTCTGAAACTATCTCCCTTTTCTATCTTCTTCAGAGGTTCAGCTTGTCCACACCTTGGAGATTCTCAGGAAATTTCCAGAGTAATTTGACTCCCACCTCTGTGTCAAATCTGGCTCAAAGCCCAAGTGCCCCACCTGTTCCCTTAATTAAGAACAGCATGACAGTACACATACCTCAATCTTTTTAAAGCCTGCATCCACCCAGTAAAGTAACTGGCTGAGGGGTTCAAAAGCCAAAGCTTCTACTGTCTCCAGGCCAGAATTGATGATCACCTCTTGCCCTGTGCTCCCGTTCAAACAGAGGCGCTGAAGAGAGAAAAGTCATGATAAATGCTATGAAATGTTCAAATGACCTCCTGCCAAGTCAATCCCACAGACGGTAACCCTTTATTCAACTGGCAGAACTGGCAAGAGATGAGATGTGTTAGGTCGGTAAGCTTTCCAGAAATGTGCCACTAGGTTTTAATAAAAGCATTTTGACAATGTATCACAGTTTCCTTTTTAAAAACATAATAACTAGACAGAATTTAACCATATATATTACCACTGCCTTATCATTATGAACACTGGTTACTAAACTACACTGTATCACACAAATGAAGTTGGCGATTACTGAGATGTATGAGTCTGTTTGCTTTTAAAACAAATGAAACCAGGCTGCTGTTATTTGTAAGTTCTTGTGTCCGCTTTTACACTCTTCACTCTTTGCAAGGCTCTCAACCATCTGGCACTATTGTTGGACAGCTCCATTCAGCAGTCGCCAACATCCCCCACCCCAATGCCCCCAAATACCCAGGCACTGTAAAAATTTCTGCTGGGTTGGGAATCTAGATGAAACTTGTTGGAATTGCTTTTCTTAAAGGGTGAAGTAGACAATGAATAAAGATCAAATAGCTCCTTTTAAAATGCATGGATCTGAGTGTACGGCTATCTATCTGGCCTGTCCAGAGATCTTTAGTGCTTCCTTCCTGGCTCCCATCTGGGTTCAGAAGAGCTGAAGTGGATAATTATGTGAACCATGGAAAAGTCAAGTGTTATCATCTCATAACTTGGAAAGAAAGATGTTAAAGAGGCAGTTGGCACAATAGGGGGTGACTAATAATCTCACCAGCAGGAAAAGTGAGACCTCACTTACAAGCAGGTCTGTGGATCTGGGGCAATATTGGGGCTTTATTCTTCCCATATGGCCTGAAGTAGCCGGGGGTGGGGGGATACTAAAACAGGAAACTGAAAAGTTTCATCTGTCAGTCCTGAGATGAGTTACTACTTCTAATTTTCTAACTACCCATTTCCATAAGCCGTTCTGCATAAAGCTTATCAGGACTTGGCAGCCACAAGCCACAGCCCCCAGGATGAGACCCAGGGCTGACTCACCTGGATGACATCCAGGGCCAGATCAGACCAATACAAGCAATTGCGTTCATAGTCAAAGTCCAAGGCCACGGCTGCCCGCAACCCGGTGAGAGGCAACTGCTCCGTGGTTCCTGAGGCCAGGTCATAACGGTGGATGGACTTTCGCATAGCATACAGGATGAACTCGTTCTCTTCTGCCAGACACACAAAACAACCAGGAGGTTAGACCCAAGGGATGCTGAAGAGGTCCTAGCATGCCTGACCTATTTTTTCCTCCTATATAAACCTCATATCCATTGGCATGTGGCAGGGATCAAGTAAAAGAGCCTAGAAATCAAGACTCAGAAGGCGCGTAATGGAATCAAATTTCTGCCTTGGGCAAGTTACTTAACTCCAGTGAATCTGTTTTTTCATCTGCAAATGTTTCACTAGTTACTTTTTTTTTTAGTCTAAATTTCCCAATATGCATCCTTCAAGATCCACACTTCTGAGCTTAGCCTGAAAATCTTCAGAGTCACACTTGCCCACATAATTAAAACAGTTGCCATGCTCTCCCTTACCACATGACTGTATCACATAGCATCATCACCTTGTTGACTACAGACCATTAGTCACTGAAGACTTGTAACTAAGTTTTCCAATCAATTTGTTCACTCATTCATATTGTTCATAACGCCATATGGCAACTATATCAACGTATTAGATTTTGAAAACAATAATCATACATTTGTTCTCGACTATTTACAAAATGTTCCACAACATAATCATCACAAAGATTCTGTTTCTACTTAACAGATACTTACACAATGTACTCACTATGTACCAGGAACTGTTTAATCCTCATAATAACTATATGATGGTAAAACTATTATTGATCCAATTTTACAAATGAGAAAATTTAAGATGAGAGAGGTCAGGTAACTCACCAAAGGTCACTACTATCAAGTAGCAGAACCAAGATCTGAACTCGGGAACTCTGCATCCAGAGTCTATGCTTTTGCTTTAACCACTATGCTGCCTCTTATGATACAGATGTTAATATTGCCGATTTTAAGATGTGGAAATACATCTTAAAGATGTACTTCTTGGCTGGGCCTATAGTTCAGCCCATAGTTCAGCCCGTAATCCCAGCACTTTGGGAGGCTGAGGTCAGTGGATTGTCTGAGCCCGCAGATTTGAGACCAGCCTGGGCAACTTGATGAGACCTCATCTCGACAATAAATCAAAAATTAGCTGGGCATGGTAACACGCGCCTGTAGTTCCGGCTAATTGGAAGGCTGAGGTGGGAGGATCGCCAGAGTTCAGCAGGTCGTTGCTGGGGTGGCCGTGAGCATGCCACTGCACTCCAGCCTGAGCGACAAAGTGAGACTCCAACTCAAAAAAAAAAGAGATATATTTCTTAAGAGACTTACCTAATGTCACACAACCAGTAATAGGAGTTTATTATAATCCAGTGTTCTCTCTTTTCCACTTAGGGAATAGCCTGAAAAACATCCAGATTCTTCCCCAGGAGTGGAGATGAGCAGCACATCAGCATCCATGTCTAAAACACCCATCTTGACAATATGCTACATATGGGACCAAGATGCAAATCTGAATCCCTCTGCTGCATGCCTGGATTAGCTGGGCTTTCCCCCTCTTCTCCCTCATTCCATTCACTCAGTGAATTAACATGCACTAGCCACATCTAGGAAAAGGCTTCGACAAAGATAATACATCAAAAAATAAATTCACCTAAATGTTTTAAAAGGGTAGGTTTGCCTTCTTTTCCTTTGGTCTCATTTCACTTTAAAATATCTGAGCTACCACCACATGATAACCAATCTCTTCTTTTGGTTGTCAAGAAAACCATCTCACTGCAATTCTCAGGGAGGGGAGTAGTCAAGACGCAGGGCACATAAAAACCACCCTTCACAGCAGCAAGCCTTTTGCCCTGCATCTCTCTATAGCATCTGCAAATCTCATTCTGCTACTATGGGTTATTTTTCCCTCTAAGAAACTAATGCCCTTACAGTAGAAGCTGAGTCCAGAAATACTTGCTTTTCGATTGGGCACAGCTAAACACGCAGTGTTTTAGTGGGCAATGCTTAACCTATAAAAGAAACAAGATGCTTGGCTAATTCTAGCCATACATGAGCACAGTCTAGTGCTTTGTTATAGTAATCGTAAAGGAAGAAAGTTAAATGCATTTTAAAAATTCTTCCAGATGCCCAAATCGCCTCATCTTTGCGAAGATTGTTATGGTTCTAATTAGTCCCATGAAAGCATCTTTTTCTTTCTTGATGTATCCCTGCCTTCTATTCTATGCTTCCCCCGCCCCTTTTTTTTCCTTTTTTACATTTAGGAGCTGGCCTACAATTAAATGAGATTTTTCCACTTCATTCCCTGTTCTATCTTCTCCTATTAGAAGAGAAAATAGCTTTCCTGCCAGTATAGATGGCTTTAAACAAACTGTTTTGTCCCTTGCTGAATTATCTTCAGAAATATTTATTACAAAAGTATGTACTCCAGACCCTTAAGAGCAATCACTCAAACCCGACTAACACAAGCCCTCATCAATAACAGCTCTTACGAGGGAAATGTTTGAATATTATCTGCTCATTTGTAGGAATCTGCTGAAGTGGTGGTTCTTTTTAAGTCTCCACAGCGAGGTATGTTAATTACTCTGGTAATGATGGAAGATTAAATTAAGGGACTAATGAGCTTAGCATGAAAAACACCAGGGCAAGCTGGCAGCAGTCAGCAAACCAGAGGGCCACCCTGCCCTGCCTGCAGAGATGACACGCTTCTTTCATGATTCATTTGGTGCTTGTAGCTGTCCCCTTAGACACCGCCACCTAGGATGGAAGTCAGCGTGAGTCATTCTTCTTCACCGAGTGGTGTGGGCAGGAAGAAGGGCTCAGAGAAAATAAAGAAGCTCTAATGGATAAGAACTAGGAGCAGAACGAAGAAAGAAAAGAGGCTAAGAAATTATTTTTTTAAAGTATCATAATTTCGGCCATTGCTTTGCTAAGCTTCAGTCTGACCATGTGGCTCCGTGAGCTATGGCTGCTATGTTTCCTAGCTTTGCCCTCCACCCCACCTTGAGGAGGTGAATCTCCTCTCTCTCTCATTTATTTTCTAAATAAACTATATTTTCTATCTAAAAAAATAAAGTATCATAATTTCATGTCTATACTACAAATACCAACACATTCCATCATCACTAAATCTAGCTGAAGCATGTTTTAGAACAAAATATGTCTTTACAACATGTATAATCACTCCAAAGAAGTTTTTCTTAATTAGCATGCATGATGCTCATCGAAAATAATAAAAATGACACTTGTTTGCCATTTGAGTGCTGTCCAAAGAAGAGCAGAGGCTCAGAGTCTTCATTTTAACTTTGTCACTTAAAGGATGTGTGACCTTAAGTCAGTCATTGAATGCTCTCCTCTGAATATGCTTCATCACGCAAAGCACTAAGAGTTGATAATAATATCTGATAATTACTGAGTTGTTAAAAGGATTAAAGTGATAGTACATATAAAAATATATCAGCCTACAAAATCCATTAAAATATTAGTTATTATTACTATAAAATTAAGAAAGACCACTTAGTTATCTTCAAAAGTCTCTTTATAGTCAACTCTGACAAACAGATTAAGGAACACACAAAAGTCTATGGACACCCCTCTGTCCCCAGTACCCAGAATACAACAGATGCTGAATAAATATTTTTCAGTGAACAAAGGGATTTCCCTCAAAAAAAAAAAAAAAATGAGCCAACACAATATATTTTCCATATCTAAGAAAGAGTAAGGCTATATATAAATTTAGTTGGTAATCAAGCTTAGGGGGAAAAAGGAAACTGTGATGCTTGCAACTTAGAGAAAAGTCCACATGCCTGGACTTGGGTGAAATCACGATAATACTTCAATGATATCTCAAGAAGTCAAAGGCAAGAAACCACCTCCCTTACCTGCCAGGGGACAAGGGACCAGTTCTCCTTCCAGTCGTGCTTCAACATCTCCTCCACTACAAGTGTCCCCAGAAATCTTCCGGTAGCTGTCATGCCCATCCCAAAAGCAAGAGGTCAGAAACATCAAAGAACAGTGGCAAAGGCATCCCAATTGGGAGCATATATCTTATCTAGGGACAATCAATTCCATCTATTCATTACCCTACAGAACAAGAAGGATGATGCTCCAGCATTCAGAGTCGGTTCTGCTTATAATTAGAATAGGCAGGCTCAGACAATTTAGGGCACTGTCCAGGGCAACATTTTAAAATATATCTCTTCGATAAACTCCTTTCAAGATGTTTCTTTGCTGAAGTTCACAGCTTAAGATACTCCTAGAGTTGCAGAGATGCTGACAGACTTGCAGTTTATTTTCTTCTCACTTGAGGTAGGAGAGTTTGAAGACATCATATTTTTAAATGTTACCCAAACTAACTGCAACCTGCTAACTTGGAATTCTAGAATTTAGCAGAGGTCCTCAAACTTTTAAAACAGGGGGCCAGTTCACTGTCCCACAGGCCGTTGGAGGGGCAGACTATAGTTTAAAAAAAAAAACTATGAACAAATTCCTTTTTTTTT
>NW_007249302.1:130055-210792 GCF_000164805.1 Carlito syrichta | reverse complement strand
GCTGCATACCTGGCCTTAGGAAATGAGGTAAAGTTTGTTGCTAGGTGGGCAGGGCAATGGAAGTCTCTTCCTGGAGAATGGCAAGGCAGTTTAAGCAGATCTGTTTTTCTCCGCTTGTCTGGGTCCTCTGATTTGGGGTCTCACGCTGAGTGCCTCAGCCAGGGTGGACCCGGAGTTCCAGAGCTCCAAAGTTCCAAAGGGCAGGCTCTAGACAGCGAGAGTGGCACTGGGACCCAACAGAGGACTTCAGCCAGAAATGGAACCAGCGTCTCTGAGGGGCTGGTGCCCAGAGCCTCCCTGTGTGACCGGCGGCTTGATGCCGGGTACCCGGGCTGGAGACAATGCAGCCGGGGAGGGATCTGGAGGGGGCTGGGACCGGAGACTTCCACACACGAGTAGAACGGCAGCAGTGGGGCGGGGGCGCAATATCTGGCCTTGCGTGGGACTGAAGTTCCTGGGCCTGCCCCCAGCGCGGTTGGTGGTGGGCTGGGGGATGGGGGTAGCGAAGTGATAGCCTTTTTGGGAACTCACGTTCAGAGAATCTCACAAGTTCACCTATGCCGTCGCCATCTTGCCCCGTCTCCGAGAGAAAATATTTACGAGTTATGTATCAGGCAAAAGACTAATATTCAGAATCTATAAGGAATGTAAACAAATCCATAAGAAAAAACAAATTAAACAGTGGGCAAAGGACATGAACAGATATTTCTCAAAAGAAGACACACGAGTGGTCAAAAAATATATGAACAAAGGCACAACATAGCTAAGCATCAGATAAATGAAAATTAAAATCACAATGAGATATCATCTCACACTCACCAGAATCATTTTACCAAAAATTCCAAAAACAGCTGATGTTTGCAAGGTTATGGGAAAAAGGAAATGCTCATATATTGTTGGTGAGAATACAGGCTAGTTCAACCCCTGTTGAAAGCAGTTTGGAGATTTCTCAAGGAACAAAAAATAAATTTACCATTTGACCCAGCAATCACACTACCAGGTATATACCAAAGGAGCATAAATCATTCTACAAAAAAAGACACCTGTACTCATATGTTCATCACTGTTCATGATAGCAAAAACATGGAACCATTCTAGATGGTTGGCTGGAAAAAAAAATGTGGTACCTAGAATGCTACACAGCCATTAAAAAAGAACAAAATCCCGTCCTTTGCAGCATCAAGGATGCCCCTAGAGACCATTATTCTAAGCGAATTAACACAGAAACAGAAAACCCAATACGGACTGTTGTCACTTATAAGTGGTAGCTATGCACCGAGGATACACGGACATAAAGATGGGGAAAACAGATCCTTGGAACTCCCAAAGGGGAAAGGGAAGGAGGGAACAAAGGTGGAAAGTTACCTATTTGGTACCATGCCCACTATCTTGGATGACAGGTTCAGTAGAAGCCTAAATCTCATCATCATTCAATATACCTACATAACAAACCTATACATGTATCCCTTGAGTCTACAGTAAAATACAAGAAGATCCATCCAATCTCACCTATGGTGGGTAGGCACCATCCAATCTGTTAAGAGCTACTCAGAATAAAACAAAAAGTTGGGTGAAGGGAAAATTCTATCTCTTTCTCTTTTCTTGGATTGGTGTACCTATCTTCTTCTGACGCTTAAGAAAGCGTCAGAACTCCAGAATCTGGGCCCTTTGTACTCAGGGACTTACACTAGAAGTTCCTCCTTCCACTAATTGAGGTTCTCAGGCCTTTGACCTCAGGCTGAATTACCCCACTAAGCTTCCTGGTTCCCACATATGAAGACAACATATGTGGGGCTTTTTGATCTCCATAATTGTGTGAGCCAATTCCCACAATGCATTTCCTTTTAAGTAGGTAGAAACAGAGATGATAGATAGATAGATGATAGATAGATAGATAGATGATTAGATAGATGAAAGAGAAAGAAAGAAAAAGAAAGAAAGAAAGAAAGAAAGAAAGAAAGAAAGAAAGAAAGAAAGAAAGAAAGAAAGAAAGAAAGAAAGAAAAAGAAAGAAAGAAAAGATCATATTTTTTTCCCCTCTGGATAACTCTAATACAATTACTTTATAAATTTTTCATAGTTGTTTTTCAGCATATCCTTTCCTCTCTTTAAATTCTGAGTCACTTCTTTGTCCACTTATCAGAAAAAACAAACGGACCAAATCCCTTCTCTATTCCAAGGTTAACTTGCATGTCTGACCTAAATATCGCCCTCTTCCACTTCTTTAGGGACACTTGACATTGAATAATCCATCTTTCTCTCCACTATTTCCTACTATGTTTTCAAATATAGTAGATCTGTATTACAAGAAAAAATTTAAAAAGTGCTTTGCTATGATTGCTCCTGCAAGCTAACAACTTCAAAGTACTTAAACTTAAACTTCTTGAACATATTTTTACTAACCATTCACTCCCCCAGGACTCCCATTTCCCCCCTCTTCTCTGAAATTGTGTTCTCTCTACAACAAAGTGACATTGCTGTGTTAAAGTTGAATGGTGGCATTCTAAATACAAATAGCAGGTGCATATGTAACATATAAATTCTCATTGGTCTCTCTATAGAACGGTATGTTGGCCAGAGTGTAAGGTGTTCTCACTTTATCAAAAAGTTCCTTTTCTTCATCAAAACCCTAATCATTTCTTATCTCAGTGACTCTTCATTGGTTTTATTGGCCTCATCCCAAACTCTTCTTCTTAACTAGTTCTCACCTAAGACTGCACACCATAGCCACTTAAGGATATTTTTAAATGTAACTGTTCCTATGCCTCACCAATTAAATCAGAATTTCATAAGATGAGGCTCATAAAGCAGTTTTTCAAAAAATTGTAACAGCTCCGTAGGTGATTTAAACATGTAATTGTGGTTTGGAACCACCCAGTTATCTGACAACTTTCCTGTTTGCATTGCTTTCACATATTTTTTTCTATTGATAACATTCCCACAAATTTTCATTCTACTTTTCCCCCATTCATGCAATATAGTTTTTCATGTGTCATCCAGTAGGCATTAATAGATGTATGCTGTGTCATCTGGTAGATATTAACAGATGCATGCTGTGTGCAACGTACTTAGAGTATCAAAATGAAACACAGTTCATAGCCCATGGGATAATTGGGCAATAGAGGTTTGAGGTACAGATGCCTGAGTTACAGGAAACAGATCATTACAAAAACTTAGCTGAAGGATTGACTCATCTTTCTGATTAAAGACACATTTCCCAGGAAAAAACGATTTCACAGGTAGACTCATCTTCCTTTGTGAGCCACTGCCTGCCAAAGATAAAGGAGAAAAACCGAAAGATACACAGGATTTAGGGTGCATGTAAATGACTAATAGATTTCAATGCCTTTAATCAATATATCATAGGAGAAGAGGGAAATTAATTAGCTCACCTTGATGCACTCAGTAGTTCAGGTGCCTATAAGGGATCTAAGTGGTGATGTGCATTCCACCCTTGTTTAAGCAAATATGAAATTAAAGTGATTATAGATTTAATTCTTATTGCCTCATATATAAACATTGTTTATGAATAACCGCATACTCTGAGACAGTGAGCAGGAACCACACCTGTTTCACTCTCCCCTCCGCTTCCATGATCAGACACCAAAGAGGCACACTGGTTTTGAAAATTTTAGGAATTCAAGAAGCAATGATTAAATAAATTATTTAAGGAAAGAAAGGAATAAAGAGAACTCGTTACTTTGAATAGAATGCAGGTACAGGAATGTGTTGATTATACGTCGTCACTGTTATTGTTTCAAGCTGAAGGAGACTTGAGATCATTTTGTACCTTCTAAGATCATGCCCCGTAAAAGATTCTTCAGTCTTTCATCTCCACACTTGACCATTCTTTCAAGTGTCACTATTGGTCCTCAGATAAAACATGTTCACAATTTAACTTGTCTTCTCCATACGAAAATTACTCTAGTTACGTTTGTCTAAAAAAAAAAAAATATTTCAATGCCACCAGCATACTACCAGATCTTCACACTTTAAATGGTAAAAGTAAATGAAAATCCAGGTTACCATGTTTTTTTTTAATCATTTCTCATTTATGCACATGCACTGCTCATTTATTCCTCACAAGACCTTTCAAATCGATCTCGACCTTTTGGTACCCAATTTTTGTCCCAATTTCAGTCCAGGGCACTGGATGCTCTAAATTATTTTAGTAGACCAATTCCTTGCTTTCTTTTCCCTCCAATCCCTTCAATTTCTTTCTTTCTTTTTTTTTTTGAGTTGGAGTCTCATTCTGTCATCCAGGCTGGAGTGCAGTGGCACACTCCCGGCCACCACAGCTTCGACCTGCTGGGCTCAGGTGATCCTTCTGCCTCAAACTTCAAGTAGCCGAACTACCACCCCCAGCTAATTTTTTATGAAGTGTAGAGATGAGGTCTCACCAAGTTGCCCAGGCAGGTCTTTAACCCGCAAGCTCTGGAAATTCACTTCCCTTGGCCTCCCAAAGTGATGGGATGACAAGCTGAGCCACTGAGTCCAGTCAATTTATTTCTTATGACTTTGCCAAATCTTTCTACAATACTATTTTTTTTACTTCCTAAATTTTACATTTTTAAGTATATGCAATTAAAAATATCAGGCCTGGTTTGGTGGTTCAACCTATCATTCTAGCACTTTGGGAGGCCGAGGGGAGTGGATCGCCTGGGCCTGCGGGTTTGAGACCAGCCCGGGCAACTGGGCGAGACCTCATCTCTACAATAAAAAATTAAAAATTAGCTGGGCATGGTGGTGCGCGCCTGTAGTTCCGGCTACTTGGGAGGCTGAGGCGGAAGAATCCCCGGAACCCAGCAGGTCGATATTGGGATGGCCGTGAGTGAGCCACTGCTCCCAACCTGGGCAACAGAGTGAGACTCCAACTCGAAATAAGAATAATAATATACATTACCAGCCGGGCTCGGTGGCTCAGCCTGTAATTTCGCGCCTTGGGAGGCTGAGGTGAGTGGATTGCCTGAGCCCACGGTTCGAGACCTGCCTGGGTAACTTGGCGAGCCCTCATCTCCACAATAAATCAAAAATTAGCCGGGCGTGGTAGCGCGTCTGTAATTCCAGCTACTTGGAAGGCTGAGGCGGAAGGATCGCCTGAGTCCAGCAGGTCGAGGCTGTGGTGGCCGGGAGCTGCCACTGCACTCCAGTCTGGGAGACAGAGTGAGACTCCAACTCAAAAAAATGTATATATACATTACAGTTTTAGAATAAAATATTATAAATATAATATATGTATAAAATATTACAGATGGAGCAGGCTTCAGAGGTCATGTGGCGAGTCAAATCCCCCTTTCACTGATGAGTAGCAGGTTCAGAGGTGAGGCGACCATTTAACATCACACAGTAAGCTGGGCTCGGTGGCTCAGCCTGTAATCCCACGCCTTTGGGAGGCTGAGGTGAGTGGATTGCTTGAGCCTGCAGGTTCGAGACCCGCCTGGGCAGCGAGACCTCGTCTCTACAATAACTCAAAAAATCAGCCAGGCGTGGTAGCACATGTAATTCCGGCTACTTGGAAGGCTGATTCCAGTCTGGGCGACGGAGTGAGACTCCAACTCAAAAAATAAAAAAAATAGATAAAAAATAAAATCACACAGTAAACCAAAAAGGCAGATCGCTTACTAAGTTTTTGCCAAAGAAACCTGGTGTTCTTTTTTTTTTGAAAGCAGGGGTGTACAGAAAAGCTCCCACAGGAGAAGGGTACCCAAAGGAGGGTTGCCCCAAGCCTGGTGTTCTTAGAATTACTGTCCAAGACAATTAGAAAGCTATGTCTCCATTATTTATTCTCTATAATAGAGATCTCTGAAACTGTGTTGCATTTTACTGTTCATAATTCTGCCTCCTTAACTAGTGTATTAGTTTCCTAGGGCTGTCATACAGCCCTGTTCAAACTGGGTGGCTTAAAACAACAGAAATTGGCCGGGCACGGTGGCTCAAGTCTGTCATCCCAGCACTATGGGAGGCCGAGGTGAGAGAATTGCCTGAGCCTGTAGGTTCAAGATCAGCCTGGGCAACATGGTGAGACCTCATCTCTACAATAAATCAAAAAATTAGCCAGGTGTGGTGGCGCGTGCCTGTAGTTCCAGCTACTTGGAAGGCTGAGGCGGAAGGATCGCCTGAGTCCAGCAGGTCGAGGCTGTGGTGGCTGTGAGCATGCCACTGTACTTCAGCCTGGGCAACAGAGTAAGACTCTAACTCACCAAAACAAAACAAAAAATTTATTATCACAATTCTAGAGGCTAGAAGTCTAAAATCAAGGTGTCAGCAGGGCCAGGCTTTCTCACAAGGTTCTATAAGACTCCTTCCCTGACTCTTCATAGCTTCTAGGGGTTCTACAATACCATTTTAAAATCGTGTATTAAGTATCTTCCTTTGTGGGCTCTTTTACATGATTAGGCTGATATTTAAATACCAGCTTATCGCAAACCTAGAAATTTTACCTTAGCCCTTTGTAGTATCCCCTCCCTCCCTCCCTTTCCTCCTCCTTCTTCCTTTTCTCTCTCTTTCCCTTCTACCTCTATCTCTGTCTCTGTCTCTGTCTCTGTCTGTCTCTCTCTCTCTCTCTCTCTGTCTCTCTCTCTGTCTCTACCTTTACCTCTGTCTCAGCTAGAGTTCTTTTTATGCATTATTGAGGGATTCAAAACCACCCCAAAGCAACTCCCTTCTCTCCTCAACAGCAAATATAATAAGCTATCATAATTTTCATCTATTGGTCCTTTTTATTGCATTGCAGATTGAGTCTTCTTCTCAAGAGCTGAAACCCTCAATTTTTGCTTGGGGATCTCTTTACATTTCCTGCTGCCTTTTCAGGAACTTCTTTTTTTCCTATTATTTTCTCCCTTCCATATTATTAACGTGTCCCTCTCTATTGAGTTGTTTGCCTTCATGTAAGACAGTATTTTTTTGCCCTTAATCTTTAAAAAAGAAAAATTCCAACTACCACCCACTGACTGTCTTGTCAAACCTCAAAAGACCAATCTGTCAGATGCAAGTGTTTCTTTATCCTCGACTTTCACTTGTAATCTACTGCATCGGGCATTGCCTCCACCAAAACTTACAACAGGTATGTCACTTATCTCAAGCAACCACTTATCAACAGCAACTATTTGCTGTCACTTATCAACAGCAACCATTTGCTGTTGAAAATGTAACGTTTTTCTAATATGGCTATACTTTTCTGCAATACCTATCACAATTGATTACTTCTTCCCAGTTGGAACGTTTATCTTTCTCAGCTGTTCTAAAGGCATCCTCTTGTGATTTTTTCCTACCTCTCTGTCACTCTTTTTTTATTGACTCCTTTTCTATACAACCACTAATTTTTTAATTAAAACTAGATCCTAAGGACTCTTCTCTTTCTCCTCATACTGTCTCATGCCTGTGTCTTATGCTTGTTAAGAACCCCTAATGTCATTAACCCAGACTCTTCATCTGAAGTTCAGGCTAGATAGTAAATCCAACCACTCTATATGCCATCTCTATACATATACTCAGACAATCAGAGACTTGACATGACCAAAATCCAATTCCTAGTTAAATTCCTTGCCTGTGGTTCTCCCTCTTCATTCTCCACCATTTTAACATATTGCATAATTATCTAACCAATGACTCAAGTCAGAAATTTGGGAATAATGCCCATGTCTCCCAAAACTTTTGCACCTAATATATTAAAATTTCTTTATGATTTTGTCTGAGAATATGTCCCCAAGGTATCCATGCCTCTCTATTTCCATAGATTCCAACTTGGTCCAAGCTAACATCATCTCTTATTAGTTGTAATCTGCGGGAGTCCTACTCCTGCCAAAGGCATGAAGTTTCCTGAAGGAGAGACGGATAGGCGAAAGATGAAAATATTATACTCGGACACCTGCTTGCTGAACAGATGACCTTTAATGTTGGCTAACAGAAAGCTTTTATACCATTTGTAAAGGGGCAAGACAAAGAAAATTCCTTCAAGTATATATCCTTTAAAAGTTACCACCATCTAGTGGTCTTAGCAACAAACAAGCCAAGAACCCTATAAACATTCAGACAATGAGTCTTATTCATAAAGCCAAAAATGATAGTTTTAGTTCAAAGTCCTGAATTACAGTCCTTGAAATGTCTCAAGAAAGTTTCCAAGTGCACACTTCTTCATGTAGCAGTAGTTTTCCTTCTGGGGCTTCTATGACCTTTAGAGCTTTGTAATCGCCTCTCTTGTCCAGGTGTCTTCATTGCTTTTCTCTTATCCTGCAGTGTTTATTTCTAAAGAAAACTCAAAAGAAGCTTTTAATAATGTTTCCCAGGCCCCCAAGGTTGCTTTCTGTCTTTAGTTAATTTATCATAAAAGTATCCAATTAGTATATTATGAATTCAGTGAAAACCCACTCTATAAATGTTAACTTAGAATTTTAACTATTGCATTAAGTAAAAACCTTAACGATTAATCTTCATCCTAAATCTGTGAAAACAGTGTAATAAATCACCTACGTAACTCCTAGATAAGTGTTAGAACTTACAATGAATTCATAACGAACTTACTATAAACTTGTCCTTTTAAAAAACCTTATATCTAAACACTAAACTACATAATTCTAAGTCAAATAAGGAGTGAATATGCTTATATCATTTTTTACTCAAGCAATATCTAGTAACTTATAACCAAGTGAAAGAAAGCATTCTTGATGTGCTTCAGAGTTTAACCCTTGCATATGTTAGAAAAGGCCAAGCGGCATAGTGAGAAAATGGAAAAATGAACCATGACATTCTCAGGTTAGCTGTGAGTACTTCGCATAAGCATGCCATTTTCTTCTTCCACAACTGCACAGAATTCTTCAGCCATAACAAACAGCAAAGGTGGCAGACAGAAGGGCCTCAGCTGCCCAGACTCGCTTTGTAGCCGGGGGTCCTCAGCGCACCTGGGCTTTGTCAATTAGGCAGGCCTCCAAGGCTGGCTCCCAACAGTAACCAGGGTTTCATAGTTGAATTTTCTACTTCCTTGTTATTGTTCCCAATTCCACTATCCACTTGGCAATCAGAGAAATATATATATCTTATTGCAAATCTCATACTTAAAATTGAAAGCAAATTTTAAGGTCTTAATATTTGAAATAAAATCCTGATTCTTTAACATGACTTTCAGAGTTCCACATGATTTTCCTGGTCTCTTCCACAATCGGGTCTTGTCACCCTTCATTCACTAACCTTCAACTCATTGACCTTCTGTTAATTCCTCAGGAGTACTAAAGAGTTTTCTCTTCTTTCATTTTTGGACATTTTATACCCCAAAATATTCCCGTTCATTGATATCATTCACTTATGTCTTATAAAACCCTATTTCTCACCATTTAATATAATTTCAGTTATCTATTTGTCAGTCATTACTGTTTCTTTAATTAACCTTGCAAACTTGAAAGCAGGAGAGATATTTAATTGACTCACACGTAGTACCACCAACCAAATGAGTAATAACTAGAGACACTAAATAAAAGCGTGAATCACCAAATATTCCCACCCAAAGTCATTTGGTCATAGAGACTAGGACAATACATAAACTTTTATATTTTTAGTAAAATGAATTACTAAATATTTGTTTGGACTGAAATGTTGCTATAGCTGGGCTCGGTGGCTCAGCCTGTAATCCCGTGCCTTAGGAGGCTGCGGTGAGTGGATTGCCTGAGCACAAGGGTTCGAGACCCACCTGGGCAACTTGGCGAGACCTCATCTCTACAATAAATCAAAAATTAGCTGGGTGTGGAAGCGCACACCTGTAGTTCCAGTCACTTGGAAGGATGAGGTGGAAGGATCACCTGAACCCAGCAGGTCAAGTCTGCGGTGGCCAGGAGCGGCCACTGAACTCCAGTCTGGGCGACGGAGTGAGACTCCAACAACAACAACAAAAAAAGAAATGTTGCTATAAAACTCTATGAAACCTGTGAAATTATAGTGTGTTTACTTTGAGAAAAAGAAGAAACATGCTGTCAGGCAGAAAAATAACTTTCAAAGTCCTTGCCACTGACATTTAAACACTTGTTTTAAGCAAATGCTACAAAAATAATGTAACTCTCATCATTGTCTAATCCAAAAATTAACACTTGAAATAGCCAATGAAGTTAAAGAGTAAGATGTGACATTTGTGCGATTCAACAAGAGATTACATTTCATTTGGAATAGAACACAGTTATTGTGTTCATCTCTATTTTCTTATTTTGATACAGAATTTTTACGCAAGTAAATACAATAAAAATTAAAAAAATTTACAACACTTGACACGTACATAACAAAGATACCCTAAAGTGTTTTCATCAGTTTTTAGATTCCATCATATTAATTTTTGACAAAACAGTGGATTCTGAATTGATGATGCAAAAGAAATTGGAAGAATTTTTCAAGGAAAAAATTGTTTATAAAAATACGAAGATTTATTGTGTTAAAGCTGTCATTCTATGTTGCTCAGGAAAGCTCAAGTTATAATGAAGATTCTAAGAGCTTTCAAAACAGTACTGGCAAATAAAATGCACTGGACAATTTTATTTTAAAAATTAGTACTAATTGGAGATGTTTCAGAGATATTTTTCATTTTTCAAAAAAACTTTTTAAAGCTAAATTGTATTTTATTATAGAGCTGTAAGGTACAAGTGAGGATTAACTACATAAATAGGCTGCACGTTGGTGAGGTTTGGGCTTCTAACTGGCCCTCACTCTCCCTGGTATAGAACTAGGCACACTTTATGTTATTTTGTGCTCCCATCACTCTCCTACCTCTCTCTCACTTTTCTAAGAATAATTAGAAATTTAATAAAAGGTTATATGAATAAAATAAATAAAACTCAGGATGATGACTCACTCCTGTAATCCCAGCACTTTGTGAGGCCAAGGCGGGTGATTGTCAAGCACAGTGGCTCGAGCCTGGAGTCCCAGCTACTCAGAAGGCTGGGGCAGAAGGATTGCCTGAGCCCAGGAATTCAAGACTGTGGTGAGCCATGATTGTGTCACCATACTCCAGGTTGGGCTGATTCTTTATTTTATATTTTATTTTTTTGAGTTGGAGTCTCACTCTGTTGCCCAGACTGGAATGCAGTGGCCACTCCCGGCCACCGCAGCCTCAACCTGCTGGGCTCCTGTGATCCTTCCACCTCAGCCTTCCAAGTAGCTGGAACTACAGGCGCACACCACCACACTCAGCTAATTTTTGATTTATTGTAGAGATGAGGTCTTGCCAAGTTGCCCAGGTGGGTCTCGAACCCGCGGGCTCAGGCAATCCACTCACCTCAGCCTTCCAAGGCGTGGGATTACAGACTGAGCCACCGAGCCCAGCTGGATTCTTAAAAACAAAACAAAACACCAAATAACTCTATACATTTCCCACAGATTTTTGAATTATTAACATTTTGTTTCATTTTAACATCTTTTTCCATATTTATGTGTACATTTAGATCTATGTATATATACTTACTCACATTTCTGGACCATGGGAAGTAGAATATGTACATAGAGGACATACAATACATGGATTTACCATTGATATTTCAGTCGATTTTCATAAGACAAGAATGGGAACTTTCAGGGTCAGTCAAGGTTGAGTAAGACTATGAGAGCTTGGTCACAACTATAAACTCCGAACAGAGTACAAAAATCAACCACACAAGGACTGAAAAAGTTAACAACAGAAAGGTAAAGGAACAAAGTAAAACTTGAAGAATTGGAGGTTTCAGTGTCAGTCAAGGTTGAGTAAGACTATGAGAGCCTAGTCACAACTATAAACTCTGAACAGAATACAAAAATCCACCACTCAAGGACTGAACAAGCTAACAACAGAAAGGTAAAGGAACAAAGCAAAACTTGAAGAATTACAAGCACCAGAACAATTTCTGAGTTGGCTTTGTGTTTGTTTGTTTCTCTGTTTATTTTCCAACTTTCATCCAGGGAAAACCCAATGACTCAAGTAATGGAACTGTGCAGTGGACACCAATGGCAAAAATTTTGAGGAAAAACTCCACTTTCTGGTCATAGACCAGGAAAAGTGAAGCGAGAGGAATGGCTGCTGCAGTAATGGAGATGGAGTGACAGATATATAACATCCCGGTTAAAACCTGTGTCTACAGTCCGAAGAAGAAGGAAAAGAGGGAACTGCTATCCAAATAGTCTATGGAATTTCCAACATGTTTTCTCTCTCTTCTCTTATAACTTTGCCCTGAGGGTAACCTGTAGTCATCAACCATAACAAACTCAGCAGACTAAAACTCTGAAAAAAGCCTATCTAGGCCTAAAAAACACTGGAAAAGAAGACCCTTGGGAGCCAGAGATTATTGGTGAGGTCTTAGGGAGGATAGAACTGCAAAAGGATTCCCACAATTGGGTATGTAGACCCATACAATTACTGTACTCATTCGCAACCTGGGTATGCATGAAACAGGCTCTAGAAATGTGGCACTGGCTTTGAGAACCACTGCCAAGTCTTGCAAGTCCAGGGGTGGCACGGTCAGAGCCAAGCACCATAATAGAGGCTTTGAAAATGTAATTGACAGTGGAATCACTGCTGGCAAGAGGTGAGGAATAACTTGCTGCTGGACCTGACCAGGTTGACCGCCTAATAAAACAATACGACTGTATCAGAAGCAGTCATAGCAGCAACAGGAAGTCTCTGGAAGAATTCTGCAGGGGACATTCTCATAATTCGATGGTCTAGGATACAATACAAAATTACTTGATATAAGTAGACCTCAGGAAACATGAGCTATAAATAAGCCAGTTCTCAAGGGAAAAAACACTTAACAGATAAGAACCCTGAGATGACTGACACATGGCATGATCACTCAGAGACTTTAATGCTGTCTTATAGCCTTGAGGCAGTGTAGACGCTTAACATACTAAAAATAAATGGAGAAATATTTTCAAGCAGACAAATAGAATCTTAAAAATCACAATTGAAGATTTTATAAATAAAAATATATTGTCTAAAGTAGAAGATTCACTAAATGGGTTCAATAACAGAATGATGAAAACAGAGGAGGAAGTTAGTGATCTTGAAGATAGATCAATAGAAATGATCTAATTTCAGGAATATAGAGATAAAATACTTTTTCTTTTTCTTTTTTTTTTTTTTTTTGAGTCAAAATTTCACTCTGTTGCCCAGGCTGGAGTGCAGTGGTATGCTCATAGCCACCCCAGAGTCCAACCTGCTGGACTCAGGCAATCCTTCCACCTCAGCCTTCCAAGGAGCTGTAGCCACAGGCATGCACTTACCATGCCCAGCTACTTTTCTGATATATTGTTGATATGAAGTTTCACCAAGTTGCCCAGGCTAGTCCCCTGGGCTCTGGCAATCCTCTTGCCTCAGCTGCCCAGAGTGCTGAGATTGCAGGCTTGAGTCACTGCACCCTGCAAAATACTTTTTTTTTAAAAGGTCAAAGCTCAGGAACTTGTGGAACAATAGCAAAGTCTTACCATTCATGCCATTGGAGTTTCAGATGAAGAGGGGAAAAATTTGAGTGCAGAAAAAGGAATTGAAAAAAATAATATTTGAAAACTTTCCAAATTTGGTGGAAGATACTAATGTAGAGACTTGAGAAGCTCATCAAATCAAAATAAAACACACCCAAAGAAAACTGTGCCTAGGTACATCATAAATTAAACCCCTTAAGATCAAAGCTAAAGAAACAAATCTTTTAAAATAATATTATTTATTTATTTTTAAAAATGTGGGATACAATTCAGGATTAGGTATATAAATGGTCATTGTTTGGGCCTGATTTTGGTTCCCTCTTCACCTGGTTTGAGATGTTACCCTTATTGATGAAGCATGCCCCCTCCCTCCCTCCCCTGGCAGTTTCCCATGACTGCCAATCCCTTTCTTACAGTATTATGATAATTGTTCAGGGTCCACTTATGAGTGAGAACATGTGGTACTCAGTTCTTTGAATCTGTGATAGATCACTGAGTATTATAGACTCTAAATCCATCCAAGGTGCTGTGAAGTTCATAATTTTGTCCTTCTTTATGGCGCCATAATATTCCATAGTATGGATCACATTTTTTTAATCCAGTCCAGTTTCAATGAGCAGCACAGTGGGTTCCATATTTTTGCTGTAGTGAAGAATGCTGCAATAAACATGCATGTACATGTTTATTTTATTCTAATTTTTTGTAGAATGATTTGAGTTTCTCTGGGTATATTCCCAGAAGGGGGGATTGCTGGGTCATATGGAAGGTCCATTTTTAGATCTTTTAGGAATTCCCACACTGTTTTCCACAGTGGTTGTACTAGTTTACATTCCCACCAACAGTATAAAAGATCTAAAAGAAAAAAAATCTTAATTCAGCATATATATAAAGGAAAATGGGCTACAAATGAGATAACTGTGGAGACTAGATGACAATGGGACATCTTAAAATGCTGAAAGAACAGAAAGTGACAACCTAGAGTTCTTTGTCCAACAACAATTTTTCCAGGCATGAGGGAGAAGTAAAGACATTCTTGGGTGAGGGAAAACTAAGAGAACTTATGAGCAGTCCTATTCTTTAAAAAAGCAAAATGCAAGCCAGGCTCGGTGGCTCAGCCTGTAATCCCGCGCCTTTGGGAGGCTGAGGTGAGTGATTGCCTGAGCCCGTGGGTTCGAGACCCGCCTGGGCAGCGAGACCTCATTTCTACAATAAATCAAAAAATCAGCCGGGCGTGGTAGTGCACGCCTGTAATTCCGGCTACTCGGAAGGCTGAGGCGGAAGGATCGCCGGAGCCCAGCAGGCCGAGGCTGTGGTGGCCGGGAGCGGCCACTGCACTCCAGTCTGGGCGACAGAGTGAGACTCCAACTCAAAAAAACAAAAAAAAAAAAGCAAAATGCTGAGGAAGTTATTCAGTCAGAAGGAAAATGAAACCAGAAGTCAACTTTGAACTTCAAGAAGGAACGAAGAGCAAACATATAGTACATGCCTGGCTAAATATAAAATACTTCTTTATATTCTTTAAATTATGCATGATGAGTGGAATTAAAACATATCCTTTTTTTTGCTATGGTTTTCTGTGTAGGTAGACAAATGTGCCATTAGTACATGGTTTAATTATAGAGGTTTTGTAGTAAGCTGAACATCATATAAATTTCAATTCCTATCTCTTCCTTTCTAATAGTGTTTGCTATTTTTTTAAGCTTTGAGGTATAATGGACAATTTAAAATAATTTGTATTTAAAATGTATGACTTGATTGCTATATGCATACATTATGAACTAATTATCACACTCAAGATAATTAGCATATCCATAATTTCACAGTTACTATCTTCGTGTGTGTGTTTGTGTGTGTTTGTGTGTGCGTGTGTGTGTGTGTGTGTATAGCCAAAACACTTAGATTGAAAGTATACAATAGAGTATTATTAACCATGACCATAGTGTTGTACCCTGTATTTCTAGAACTTATTTATATTGAATAACTAAAACTTTGTGCTCTGAAACCAACATCTTTCCTTTTCACTCTCCCCATAATCCCTGGCAACTACTGTTCGATTCTCTATTCCAATTACTTTAACTACTTTATATTGCACATATTATAGAGAAGAGTGAACACATACAATCTCTTTATGAGATTGGCAACACCCTAAAATCAACTGACAAAGGCACTCACTACAAGGAAAAGCTATAGCTTATATCCCTGATAAACATCTATGCAAAAATCATCAGTAAAATACTAGCAAACAAAATTCAACAGAACATTGAAAGGATCATACACATTTGGTATCACGAATATGTAGGAACTAGATGATATACTCATGAATAATCACTAGATCAAAGAAGAACTCAAAAGGAAATTTAAGAATTATCTAGAAACAGATGAACTAAAAGCACAACATACCAGAACTTACATCCCATGGTAAGATAGAAGCTCATAGCAAGAAATGCCTACTTTTAATGAGAACTATCTTAAATAAACAACCTAGCTTTACACCTTAAAGAACCAGGACAAGAGGAACAAACAAAACCCAAAGCTAGAAGAAAAAAAGAAATAATAAAAATTAGAGAAGAACTAAATCAAATAGTAAAAAGGAACAGAATAAATCAATGCAGCAAAATTCTTTTGAAAAAAATAAACAAAATTGACAAACTCTTAGCTAGACTAAGAAAAACTAGAAAAGGCTCAACTAAAATTAGAAATAAGAGACATTGCGGTGGATACCTCAGAAATAAAAACAATCATAAGGGGGCTATTATGAACAATTATATCCCCAAAAATGGAATAACCTAGAAGAAATACATATATTCCTGGGTATATACAATATAACTAGACAAAAATCAAGAAGAAATAGAAAGCCTGAACAAATCAATAACAAATAAGGAAATGAATTAGTAATTAAAAACTTCTCAACAAACAGAAGCCCAGAATCAGAAAACTTCATGAGAAAATTCTACAAAGTATTCAAAAAAACAATTAATATCCATTCTTTTAAACTCTTCCAAAAATTAAAAGTAAAAAGAACACTTTTAAACTCATTTTATGAGGTCAGCATCATTCTGATGCCAGAACCTTGTTATATATGTGTTCATTATTCCCTGTCATCCTCTCTCCAGATAAAATTCAATGATATTTTCATTAATATCGCATTCAGTCTGCAAATTAACCTAGGGAGAATTTATACCTTGATGCTGTTTCAATATCCTAAAGAGAAACTTGTGTTTCATACTACTATTGTGAAATTCCAGAATGATCTATGTTTTTCATGTGTTCAAACATTTTATGCTAAATGTATTCCTAGATATTTTATCATGTTATTTGCAATCATAATGAGGTTTTGCTTTTCGTTTAACATTTTATAGATTTTTATATTGATATCCTTGATGAATTTGATGAGTACTGGCTAGGTATTTGTGGGATGCAAAAATTCTTTCATGGAAACTTGTTTGATGTTTTTCATATGTTTGCATTGGAGTTGTGGGCATTTTCCTGGGTAAGACAGCAAGTGGAGGTCACAGGGATTAATGATCATTTTCATCGCCTCATGTTATATCATACCAATGTGAATTATTATTGTTGATATTAGCCTTGATTACCTGGCTTCTCCATTGTAAGTCACTCTTTCTCCCTTTTCTATATTTTCTTCTAATTTCTATACTGTACTCTTTGGAAGACAATCACTTAAGAAGTGAGAATTTAATGCTCCTCCCTCCTTGAGGAAAGAATCTCAACATAAATTATTTCAAATTCTTCTGCATGGGAAATTTGTCTATTCTCCCTTATTTACTTATTTATTCGATTATTCATGTATGTGTGTATGGATTCGTGGATATTTAATTTATACTTTGGGTTATCATCCAATACTACTTTATGTATGTTGTTATTCAAATTGTTCTGACTTTGACCATTGTGAAGTATTTCAGTTTGCTCCCATGTACTCCTGATATCCCCGTCGCTGTGGAATTTTATGTTTCTAGTACTCTTTACTTTCTCACACTACAATATGCTCCAGACTCATCTGCTATATTTTCCCCTAGTCATAGATTACCCATTTTAAGGATCTTGATTGACTTTATTAGAGAATGGTATTAGAAACCAACATCTGTTCCATAGAAACACAATGTTTTTGGGCTATCATTGATTCTAACCTTCTTAGCTGACAGAGAAAGAAAATATATACTTGCATATCATTCAGTTTGAAAAACAATTTAAAAATTGCACCCTGTGTCTTCATTTATTTGAAGAACACCTTTAAGTTGCACAGTATTCCATCTTAATTTTTTTTCTTTTGTGAAAAATGTAACTGGGTGTATCAGTATTTTCATAATGTTTTTCAACCAAAAATGTAAGCCATAACTCTATACTGAGACTAATACAATTCTAAAACTATAATCTGTAGATATGAATTTAAAATGGCTGCATTCATTTAATCATTCTCACTGCTGGGTTTATTTTAAAAATTCTTCTGGACTTGAATGTATAAAGTAATTGAATACAAGTTGTATTCCACTTGCACCTTTGCATAAATTTCATTTTTTCTAAAGATTCTATTTGACAAATGGTATTATGATAAAATGTGTGAAAAATACGTATGATCAGTAAAATATCTTAAACTATTTTGGACTCATGACAATTTTTTTTACCACTTTACTTGGATTACATCTTCTCTCCCCAAGGAAAACACTAACCTACAAATATAGTTGCAAAGCATTCAGTTGGTCACATGCATTGAACATATGATTTAAACTATTTTCTTAATTTCTGTATGAGTTTATTATGTGAAACTAAGCCAGAATCTCTGAGAAAGTTGAAATATATTCTATTTCTATTTTTTGGTATGTGATCCATTGGTCTTGTCACTCAATTCAACTGAAGATTGAATGAGTCCCTAATATATACTTTGCATAAAATCATCTCAAAAGGACACAGATATTTTTAAACAAATGTCATAGTAGGAGACAAATACTAGTAGTGCGATTGCATTTTTTTCTTTTTCTTTGTCAATTCATGCAAATTGGCTATTGTTTATTGAAACAATAAATAATGATACTTACAACTCTTTAAAACGTCCTCATGTCACCAAACAAAAAAGGCATATATTTCTCTTAGCATTCTCCAGATATCTACATTAGCAGAAAGCAGCATATTGTATGAAGATATTCAGCCCTTGGATTGCTAACTTATTCACCAGCTCTCCTGAAATATAAATGACAGAAGAAGACAGGCTCTAAGCAGTTTTAAAAACAAATAGGGTCTAAGATTCCAGACTCTGCCTGCATCGTCTATGGGGGAAACGCAAAATAAAGAAGAACCAGTGGCAGGGTCTAAGTGAGGAAATACTGGACATGGCAGACTACAGACCCTGATGCTATCATTCAAATTTTCCCTCTAATGAAGCTATATTTCCTCAGCCCTTCATCTTGCTGCATACACACTTGACTCCTTCCCTTCCAAAAGAAAGAATAAAAAATAAACTACAAAAGGTCCAAATTATATCTCTCTTGTCCTGATATCTGTCTTTTTCCTCTTTTCCCTGAGAAGTGAAGGGAAAATGAGAAGGGGGCATCTTATTTTTCTAAAAGTAGACAATTCCTTCAGACTGCTGCTTTGAAAACTAAATGTTGCTCAGATGCATTTCTGGTTTTTTCTGAGCAGCATTTGGAAAATGAAATGGAGGATACGAAGTGGACATTTTCAGACTCTCCCCTGAGTGTGTTCAGGGTTCCAGAGCATTCTAACTCACCTGAATCCAGTATGTTTACTTTGATTAAGGAGATCTGGAGTCACACTTATTAAAAAGCCTCCCCCCATCAACTTTGCCAAGTATTTTTCCACGTTTGCCATCAGTTTAAGAAAGAGGAGTTTCTTGCTCCCAGAACCTGTATTTTAGGGATACCAAACTTTTTCCTTTGCTCATTACAGTTAATCCTTTAACGACTTCAACAAAGTATACTCACTTTTCTGATTATGACACTAAATTATGTTTTTGACTATATGAAGATATGTAATTGCATTGTCCCATAGGGAAACTGAACATAGAATGCCCTAATTGAAGGATCATCACTTGTACTTACTTCCTCCAGTGCACACAGTGATCGACTAATTGACCACAGTCCCCAATGTTTTCTTCCTAATGCTGCATCCAAATCAGGCTGTTGTACTCTCGAGATTGTTCTTTCTTTTCCCTAGCCCTTTCTCTCTTCCCTCTTATTATCCTCTGCTGCAGAAGAAGTAAGTCCATCTCTGACCTCATCCCCAGGTGGGACACTGCTGAATCTTGTCTTTGTCTGGCTCAGGAGAAAGAGAAATGTAGATAATGAGTTAGCATTTTGCCAAAACATGTATATAATGTAGCTAATAGTTACTTGAAAATACTTAGACCAGATTTAAAAGTGAAACTTTTAGATTCTAAGTAATGCAATTAAAATTAAATAATATAGAGCTGATGAAAACAAAGAGCAAAATTAATTATATTGCACAAATATTAACTAAAAGAAAGTTGCATTAGACAAAATGTAATTCAAAGAAAAAGCTATTAACAGGAAATTAGAAAGACAGATCATATTAATAAAATGAAACAAAAATAATATAACATCTACTATAAATTTATTAGACCACAAGGAAAATCTCAAAAACATTTTCTCAAAAAAGTCATAGAGTCCATGTTCGCTGACTACAATTTAGTGAAATTATAATTCAAAAGAAAATATTGGTTAAAATAAGACAGTTGAAAAGCTAAAAAAGGTAATTATAAGTAATTTATAAGCTAGAGTCGAAGTCAGGAAGAAATTACACAATATTTAAGCCTGAAATAAACCCATAGTACAGTATACCAAAATTTGAGAATATAAGTTATATAAGAAAAACAAAAGTCCAGAGCAAGATGATGATGAAAGTGGTTGGAGTATGAGAGTCTAAGCATGGATGAGTGTGTGTGTGTGTGTGTGTGTGTGTGTGTGTGTGTGTGTGTGTGTATGCACACATCCGCTATTCTCAGGGAATCTATTGGGAGAAGGCAGCATAGATCAGCAACCTTTCAGTACGTGGCACCTGGTCCATTCCACCACCTGTGGCAACAGGCCAGGCATTAGCAGTGGGATCTGGAGAAAGTGCATGGAGGAAATATGAGATGAACCTCACTGGAGAAGAAGATGTGGACTGATGTCACTTTTTATGTCCCCAAACCAGGCAGGGAACTTTTCTAGCTGACAGATTCTGGGAAGACTGCATCCTGAGACCAAGGGTGAGCTCTGCATCCCTCTGGAATTGACCATCATTTGCCCAGGGAGAATACTCTGGGTACATGATACTGGAGATATCTGACTTATTACACTGGGCCAAGCACAGATGCATGTGGTCAGAGTGAGAGACCTAGTGGCAGCCAAGTTTGGGTGAATCTGGATCTGAGCCATCCCCTTTCCCCATGCAGTCCAGTGTGCACCTGATCCACATGGAGAGTGGCCCCATTGGCCTGTGGGCTGAGAGCAGAGGGGAGGGGCTGGAAACTGGAGCCAACTCCCCACCACCACCAAGGGTTGCAGTGGCAGGGACACACCAGTAAACAAAAAGGGGGGGGATGAATATGAAGACCACCTTGGAACAGCATTCATGAGGTTATCAAAAAATACTTTCCTCATCTCATCAGAGACAAGACAAACCAAACACAAGAGATTCAGATAACCCCTGCAAGGCATCAAATGAAAAGACCAACTCCCAGACACATAGAAGTTTGCTTACACAAAGTAGGCATAAAAGAACAAAATTTAAAGGCAGTGAGAGGGAAAGATCAGATAAGCTAGAGGGGAAGACCAATTTGAATAGCAGCAGACTTAGCTACAGAAACACTATAGGCTAGCAGAGACTGGAGTCCAATCTTCAAAGTTCTCAGGATAAACAATTCCCCAAAAATTTCCTACCCAGTTAAGCCAAGCTTCATTAGTGATGGAGAATAAAAACCCTACTCAGACATTCAGTTCCTAAGAGTTTATGCTGCCTCCAGACCAACTCTATAAGAGATGCTTAAGAAGGCATTAAACACAGAAGAAAGAAAAAAACAAACCACACTGTTTCCAAGGATGCATGAAAACAGAGGATTAGCACAGCAAGCAAAGTGACTGCAAAATTGAAAACACACACATATATGAACCCCTAAATCAAATGAAAGCCAACAAACAAATAAACAAATAGCAGCAGTAACAACAACAGCAACAAGCTTTATAAGAGCCTTAATAGCCAGAACATGAATGGACAAAATGCACTATTGAAAAGACATAGAATGGAAAATTGGATTTAAAATTTACTGCCTCCAGAAAACACACCTCAATACAAAGGACTTTCACAGACTCAAAGTTAGAGGATGGAAAGCAAATTTTCAGGAAAACTGAAAACAAATGAAGGCAGGAGTCCTGATCTTAATATCAGAAAATAACAACCTTTAAACTATCAAAAATTTTAAAAGATACCAAAGGACACTACATAATGAAAAACTCTTCAATCTATCAATAAGAAACATCCATCCTAATCATATATACCCAACACAGTAGCACCAGCTTTTACAAAACAGCTACTAAGTAAACTAAAAAAAAAGATATAGACTCTAACATTATCATACCTGGGTCTTAAGTACCCCACTAATAACGCTAGATAGATCATTGAGGTAAAAAATCAAATAGGAGATCCAGAATATTAACTTGATGCTTAACCAAATGGACTCAACAGATACCTAAGAACACTCCACCAAACAACCATAGAATACAATTCTACTCATCATGGCATGGGGCATACTCCAAGATCGACCACATGCTTGGCCATAAATCAAGCATAAACAAATTTCATAAGACTGAAATACTGCCATGGACCTTCTCAGACCATAGTAGAATAAAAATAAATATCAACACCAAGAAAACGCTCCCAAAACCCACAAACACATAGCCACTAAATAGCATGATGGTGAACAACTCCTGGGTCAACACAGAAATAAAAACACAAATTAAAAGATTCCTGGAAACAAATGAAAATAAAGAAACATCTTACCAACACCTCTGAGATGCCATGAAAACAGTGCAAAGAGAGGAAATCATATCTCTATGAGCATACATCAAGAAAATAACAAGATCACAAGTTAACAGCCTAAACAATCACCTAAGGGAGTGAAAAAAACAAGACCACCAAAACCCTAACTTCAGCAGAAGAATCCAGATCACCAAAGTAAAAGCCCAAATACGGGACATAGAAGACAAAAATATCACAGAAAAACCAACAAAACAAAAAGCTGCTTCTTTGAAAGGATAAAAAATACTGAAGTATCCCTAGCCATTTTGCCTAAGAAAAAGAGAGAAAAAGGCCAAAATAAGCACAATCAGAAATGCAAGAGATCAAATCACAAATGACCATGAAGAAATACAAAAGATTATCAGAGATTACTATGCACACCTATGTGGAAACAAACTTAAAAACCTAAATGAACTGGAAGATTTTCTGACTTCACAAAACCTAAGATTGAAAAAAGAAGAAATTGAGACTCAAAGTAGACCAATAATAACCCCGGAAATTGACTCTGTTATAAGAAAACTGCCTACAAAAAAAAAAAAAAAAAGCCCTGGGTTAGAAGAATTTCCTGTGGAATTCGGAATTCTACAAAGTATACAAGGAGGAGCTTATATCAACACTATTGAAACTGACCCAGGCAATTAACAAAGATGGACTTATCCTCAGATCATTTTATGAAGATAACATCACATTAATACCCACACCAGGCAAAGATCCAACAAAGGAAGAAAACTACAGGTCAATATCCCTGATGAACATAGATGCAAGAATTCTCAACAAGATTCTAGCAAATAGTTTCCAATAATACATCTCAAAAATCATCCACCATGAGCAAGTTGGCTTTATCACTGGGATGTGGGGCTGGTCCTACATCTGCAAGAGCATAAACACTATTAATATATTATTTATTAATATATTAATTAATATATTATATTAACATATTTATGAATATGCATCAACAGATATAAATACAAGAACCACATGATTATATCATTAGAAGCAGAAAAATCTTTTGGTAAAATCCAACATCCCTTCTCGATAAAAACCCACGATCATCTGGATATAGATGGAATATACCTAAAAACAGTAAGAGTCATCTATTATAAACTCACAAATAACATATTGCTAAATTGACAGAAATTGGAAGCATTTCCTTGAAAAAACCAGAACAAGACAATGCTGCCCACTCTTACCCCTTCTGTTCAACATAGTTTTGGAAGTCTAGCTACAACAATCAGACAACAGAAGGAAATCCAGGGTATCCAAATAGGAAAAGAGGAAGTTAAGTTATCCCTCTTTGTGGATGACATGATCCTATACCTTGAAAACTCAAGAAAATCTGTCAAATGCCTCCTAGCACTGATAAAGGATGTTGGTAAAATTTCAGGGTACAAAATAAACATGCAAAATACAGTCACATTCTTATATCAACAACAAACAGAAAGAGAACTAAATAAAAAGCACAATCCCATTCACAATAGTCACACACACACAAAAAAAAAAAAGAAAAGAAAAGGAAAAAGAAATACCTTGGCATCTCCCTAGCCAGAGAAGTGAAAAATCTTTACAATGAAAACTGCAAACCAGTGCTCAAAGAAATTGGAGAAGACACAAACAAATAACAAAATATCCCATGTTTATTGGTTGGAAGAATCAACATTTTAAGATGTCTATCCTACCCAAGGAACTCTGCAGATTCAACACAATACCCATTAAATTATCAACATCATTCTTCCCAGATCTGGAAAGAACAATACAGAAATTCATATAAGAACATAAAAGAACACAAATAGCCAAAATAATCCTTAGCAAAAGAAACAAAGCGGAAGGTATCACACTTCCAGACATTAAACTTTACTATAAGGCTACAAAAATCAAAACAGCCTGGTATTGATACCAGACCGATGGAACAGAATAGAAATTCTAGGGTCCAAACCTCAATTTCTCAGCAAACTCATCTTCAACAAAGCCTCCATCGACAACCACTGTGGAGAAGAGAACTTATTCAGTAAATGGTGCTGGGAAAACTGGCTGACCACATGCAGAAATTTGAAACGGGACCCCTACCTATCATCACACACAAAAAAGTCAACTCTAAATGGATCAAAGACCTAAATGTAAAACCTCAAACTGTAAGAATCCTAGAAAGTTCAGGAGACACCCTTACGGAAATTGGAATAGGCAACCAATTCCTGATAAAAACCCAGGATGCATGCCATAAGAAATAAGATAGACAAGTCTGACCCCATCCAACTTAAAATCTTCTGCAAAGCAAAAGAAACCATCAAGAGAGTGGGGAGACAGTCCACAGAATGGGAAAAAATATTGACTAACTGTATATCTGACATATGCCTAACATTTGGCATCGTCAAGGAACTCAAATGTACCAAAAGGAAAAAAACAAACAGCCCTATTTAAAAAGTGGGCAAAAGATATGAACAGACACTTCTCAAAAGAAGGCATATGAACAGCCAACAGGTAACATTAAAAAACGTTCAATGCTACTAATCATCATATAAATGAAAATTAAAGCCACACTGAGGTATCACCTAATACCAGTGAGGATGGCCATCATAAATAACTCAAAAACAACAAGTGCCGGAGAGGATGCAGAGAAAAGAGAACACTTCTACACTATTGGTTAGAGAATAATTTAATACAACCTTTATGGAAAATAGTGTGGCAACTCCTAAAAGATCTAAAAATTGACCTTCCATATGACCCAGCAATCCCCCTTCTGGAAATATACCCAGAGGAGCTTAAATCATTCTATAAAAAGATATGTACACAGGCATATTTATTGCAGTATTATTCACAATGACAAAAGCATGGAACCCACAGTGCTGCCCATCAAAAGTGGATTGGATAAAAAAATGTAGTACACATACACAATGGAATATTACGCAGTCATAAATAAGGACATAATGGACTTTGCAGCAACTTGAATGGATTTAGTGCCTATAATACTCGGAGAACTATTGCAGAAACAAATAACTGAGTACCACATGTTCTCACTTATAAGCAAACCTTGAATATTTATCATAAATCTATAAGAAAAGGCTTGGCAGGAGCAGATGCTGCCAGGGGAGGGAAGTGGGGGGCACATACCATCATTCAGAGCACCTGGTCTCAAATCAGGTGAAGTGGAGTCCCAAGGGTGACCCAAACTTCACCTGTATGATGACCACTTCTGTACCTTATCCTGAATTGTACCCCCACATCTTTTAAATAAATAAATAAGAAGAATACTTAAATGCTAAAAAGCATTTGATAAAAAAATTTAATTTTAATTATTAGATGTATAATATATGCATACTATCTCAAGAGTGACATAATTATAGGAAACAGTAGTGATTAAATATAAATTTCAATTTAAAAAAGCAAGAAAGATGATTTTAAAAATGAGGTGGAGACCGGGCACATCGGCTCAAGCCTGAAATCCCAGCACTTTGGGAAACTGAGGTGAGAGGATTGCCCGAGCCCATGGGTTTGAGACCAGCCTGGATGACTTGGCAAGACCTCATCTCTACAACAAATCAAAAAATTAGCTGGATGTGGTGGTGCATGCCTGTGTTTCCAGTACTTGGAAGGCTGAGACGGAAGGATCACCTGAGCCTAACAGGTTGAGACTGTGGTGGCCGTGAGTGTGCCACTGCCCTCCAGCCTGGGCAACAGAGTAAGACTCCAACTCAAAAGTAAACAAACAAACAAAGTTTGATGCCTCAAACTGCTGCTGGCTGTGCCGTTCTCTGCTCCTGTGAGCATTCCCAAATCATTCTCCAGGCGTCTTTCTAGCTCCAGGCTTCTCGGTGTGTTCTGCAGACTCCAGCTTGGAAAGCAGAAGATCCTCAGATGGTGTTTCCGCTTTCCAAGCAGCATTTAGAAAACGAAATGGAAGATGTGAGGCGGAGTCGTGTCTTCTGCAGATGGGTACCATGCTTAAAAGTATTACCAATGCAACAAGATAGATAAAGAGAGAGAGAGGATGCTCAAAGACACTTTTAATAACAGTCTTACAGGGTACATTGACGTTTGCAGGAAATAATAATAAAATAATAATGGCCTTGTATTTGTATATCCACTTTTTTCTATGTTGTTTGTTTCACGAATCTATTTTATTATAGTTTATCAAATATTGGCCCAAGATGAAGCACAAAAACAAAAGCAATAACAGAAAACTGGTCCTTTGCCACACACAGTTTAAGAAGCACTGTTTTCATACCTTTGATGCTCTTCTAGCAATAATTTTTAGCTACTTTTAAGACTCCATTGGGATCAACTGACTAATGACTACTAAGGGAAGCAAGGTTTTGGAATCCAAACACTTCTGACATCATTACAGTTTGCTGGAGGTGCCTCAGACTCACTTTTCCACTCACAGTGACACTTCCTTGCAGCTTAAGTAATCCACGCCGACCTTCATTCAAACAGCCAATAAGCTTTGTCAGATCTCATGTCACTTGTGGAGCTCAAGGGTGAAGGAGCCAGACATGGCCCTTGCCTTGTCTTTTAGCGACTACCACCTCCCTGCTGATACTGCCGTTAGGGTTTCATCCCTCACTTAGTTTTCAAAACCTGCTCTCCGGAAAGGACCGATGCTGACCACAGTGTTAAAAATAAAGACTTTTTTAAACCAAATCTGGCTTTGATGGGCCGCATGCTTGGTTCCATGTTTTGCTGTTGTGAATAGAGCTGCAACAAACATGGATGTGCAGGTATCTTTTTGGTAGAATGACTTGAGTTCCTCAGGGTATATTCCCAGCAGGGGTATTGCTGGGTCATAGGGAAGGTCCATTTCTAGTTCTTTCGGAAATTGCCACATTGTCTTCCAAACTTCCACTAGTTTGCATTCTCACCAGCAGGGTAGGAGTGTTCCTTTCTCTCTGCGTCCTCGACAGCATATGCTGTTGTTTGTTTTGTTAATGATGGCCATTCTTACTGGGGTTAGTGGTTTCTCAATGTGGTTTTGATTTGCATTTCTCTGATGATGAGTAAGGCTGAGCGTTTTTTTCATGTCTATTGGCTACCCGTATATCTTCTTTTGAGAGGTGTCTATTCATGTCTTTTGCCCACTTTTGAATGGGGCTGCAGCCCTAAAGAAAGACAAACATATGGACTTCGCAGCCACTTGGATGGATTTGGAGTCGATCGTACTCAGGGATCTCTCACAGAAACAAAGAACAGAGAACCATCTGTTCTCACTCATCAACGGACCTTGAACAATGATCATAATACTCTAAGAAGGGGCAAAAAGTAGTGGAAAACCCAAAGTTTGTGACACAACAGGGTGGGTGCAGTGAGACCAGTTAAAACTGGCTAAAACCTGCTAGAACCAAGATGGTAATGAATTTGCCCTCAACCTGACCTTGTTTCTTATCACACATTAATTATAATGTATTAACATGCTAAAAACACACCCCACAGCACCACGGCACTTTATATTTTTTATTTTTATTTTAAAGATGTGGGGTACAATTCAGGGTTAGAAATACAAGCATTCATTATGCAGATACCCTTGTTGATGAGGTGTGTCCCTCCTTCCCCTGGCAGTTTCCCTCAACTGCCAAACCCCCCATCTTTAAAATAAAGAAAAATAAAATGAAGACAATTTTACTCTATTCCAGGACACTGCACGAAAAATTTTACTTCTGCTTATGGAATGAAAGGTCCAGGTGAAGTGAGGTTAGGATGAGGTGGGAGGTGTGCTTTGTTTAGGGAAAGCTGTAACACGCATGTAGATACTGATTTACCTGGCCTAAGTCCTGATCACACCTGCCTACCCTAAAGTGTTTCCAATAGCTTTCCACAAACTCAAGAACCATGGCCTTTAACCTGGCAGAGTCTATCTCTACCAATTAACAGTCAAGTTAGTATTTGGCTTTACTCAGATCTATGATGCAATTTTCTTAGAACATTCAGCTGTAGTGTCAAAAACAGCAATCAAAAACATTTCTCATTTGTTCCTTTTAACTGAAAAAGTCAATTTTGATTCTCATCATTGTCAGGGTTTTTTTTTTCCTTCTTAATTCTCAATAAAACCTTATGCTCATAACATTCTAGAAAATATTTTATACATCCCAGGGAACATTTGTTCCTTTCTGGCTACGGAAGGAACGCTTAGCAAAGAAAATAAAGTCGATGACTAAGTGCAAAACATTCATTAAAGTGCTCTCCAAACATGCTTTGGATGAAAAAAAAATGAGTTGGCTGCAGAGAATGATTGGTATGTCAAGAATTTCATTTCAGGCCAGTTTTTTTATTAGAACAAGCCTCGGTTGTCCACACATTGGTTTTGTTCGGAAGATGTAATGCAAGATAAGTAGAAGAGAGAACTTTGAACGCTGTTATCTGCCAGGCAGCGCTTCCATTGTAAGTTCAGATGATAACAGGACTAATATTTTTTCATTTCCTTAGGTGCCAAATCTCCTTCTCACGGCACAAGATGCCCTTTACACCGCGGCCACTGCTCCAGCAGTTCGGGAGACCTAAACAAATAATCAAGCAGCTTGTCTCTTGGGAGGAGGAAATACAGTCTTATCTTTAAACTCAGTCTCTTGCATGTCTTTCCAGCAACAACTGAAGTGTTTCTTTTAGTCCAGGATACCTCAAGAATGAAAGTCACGTAAAATAGAGGTATGTTACCCTGCAACGAATACCCAGGAGAGGTGATTGCTATTCAAAAAAAGGGGAATGCTGAGCGTAGCTAAGCTCATGTGTGTGAAGCAAAATATTGCTGTTCTTGGAGAGAGGGCCCAGAGCTGGAGTCCATGTGGTGCTTTTGCAACCCTGCAAGAGAAATGCAACTTCTGCAAACAGATTACCGTCCTACTGGAATTTAAATATTCCCTGTCAACCTTCTAATTTTTTCACAGGTGAAGTATTTCTTTTTTTGCTCTCATTACATAATTGTCAAGCATCATTTAAAAATATCTCGCAGTATTTGAAATGCAGAATTTCTACGACACTAGATGAGCCACTGTGGTCACATGATATGACAAAAAGTGTCCCAGCCCCAAAGTGAGAAGACTTCAGTGTTGGCCATAATTCTCTTTGGGTGTCCTTAACTCCAAAGCAGGTAACAGCAACTGCCCCCGTGTACGTCATTGATACAAGGAACGAACACAAGGAAGTGCACTTTGAAATGATGCAGAATGTTGTAAAGCCAGTGGTTTGCAAATGTTACTTAGCATGCACCAGATTTTGGTAAAACACGTTGCTGGACACCATTCCCAGGCTTCCTGACATAGTACGTTAGAACCAGAGAATGTAAATTTCTTTTTTTCTTAATTAATTAATTAATTTTTTATTATAAAGATGTGGGGTACATTTCAAGGTTATGTATATAAATACTGATCATGTAGGTACCGTTGTTGATGGGGTATGCCCCTCCCTCCCCTAGCGGTTTCCCTCAACTGTCAATCCCACCCCACCCCACGACAGTTTCCCACTCCTGTCAATCACTTTTTTGTAGCATTATAATTTTTCAAGGTCCGTTTATGAGTGAGAACATATGGAACTCTGTTCTTTGTTTCAACCTCTTTGGAAGACAGTGTGACGATTTCTGAAAGAACTAGAAATTGACCTTCCCTATGACCCAGCAATTTCCCTATTGGGAATATACCCAAAAGAACTCAAATCATTCTACCAAAAAAGATACCTGCATGTGTATGTTTGTTGCAGCTCTCTTCGCAATAGCAAAAACATGGAACCAACCATGTTGCCCATCGAACTTGGACTGGATTAAAAAGAAAAAAATGTGGTACCTATGCACAATGGAATATGATACAGTCATGAAGAAGGACAAATATGAACTTTGCAGCAACTTGGATGGATTTGGAGTCAATCATACTCAGAGCACGTGCATTTCTAAGGCACCAGGCGAGGCTCATGCCGCAGGTCTGAGTAGCACACTTTGAGAATAACTGATGGCAACGACTTGCTTTCAATCTACATTTGGCAAAGCCTGAAAATGCTGGGGGATTCCAGGGGGTCTGGCATAAGGGGAAGCTGGTAAATGTCTCAGGAAGAAGGCTGGAGGCCCCAGAGTCAGGGCTTCACTCTCAACCTTACCACCCATTTCTAGTTCAAACACTGCAGTGAGGCATGTTTCATTTTTTTATATCTTTGCCAATATTGAGATTCTGGGTAACATTTTATTTTTTAAAAAGACTAAAATTGTCAGTTTATAAAAGTACTTCTCAGCCGGGCGCGGTGGCTCAGCCTGTAATCCCGCGCTGAGGTGGGAGGCTGAGGTGAGTGGATTGCCTGAGCCCGCGGGTTCAATACCCACCTGGACAGCAAGACCTCATCTCTAAAATAAATCAAAAAATCAGCCAGGCATGGTAGCGCATGCCTGTAATTCCGGCTACTTGGAAGACTGAGGTTGAAGGATCGCCGGAGCCCAGCAGGTCGAGGCTGCGGTGGCCAGGAGCGGCCACTGCACTCCAGTCTGGGCGACAGAGTGAGACTCCAACTCAAAAAAAAAAAAAGTACTTCTCAAAATGGCAAAGCACTGAACTGTGTATATTCCATATCTTATCACAATTATAATGGAGTTTATAAATTACCTGAGTAATTTGATCTGATGTAATACCTAAACCATTTTGACTTTGAAATCTGAAAGTTTTGAGTCTATCTTATTTATCTTCCTTGTCCTAAATATGTAGAAAATGTCAAATTGTGTTCTATAGGGATTTTGAGGCACTCACAGATTTAAGTCTGAATCTATCAGGAGACCAACATGTTATTCTTGTCATGTCATTAATATTGAGATAGAACTCTAAGTGCCAGTATCAAATATACTTTGTCACAAATGGAAAAATATGCCATGCTCATGGATTGGAAGAATCTACATTAAGATGTCCATCCTACCTAAGGCAATCTGTAGATATAACACAATATGCATTAAATTCTTCTTAGACCCAGAAATGACAATTCAGGGATTCATATGGAAACATAAATGAACACAAATAGTCAAAACAATCCTCAACAAAAAAAAAACCCAAAAAACAAACAAACAAAAAAGCAAAGCAGGAGGTATCACACTCCCAGACTTTAAACTTTATTATAATGTTACAATTATCAAAACACTCTAGTATTGGTACAAGAATAGGCATATAGACAAATGGAACAGGATAGAGATTCCAGAAGCAAAACATCAATTTCTCAACCAACTCATCTTCAACAAAGCCTCTACCACCAACCACTGGGGAGAGGAGAACCTTTTCAGTAAATGGTGCTGGAAAAAGTGGCTGACCACATGCAGAAGATTGAATAAAGACCCCTACCTATCACCATACACAAAAATCATCTCTAAATGGATCAAAGACCTAAACATAAAACCTCAAACTATAAGAACCTTAGAAAATGTAGGAGATACCATTATGGAAATTGGAACTGGCAACCAATTCCCCAAATGCCCATGCCATAAGAGACAAGATAGACAAGTGGGACCTCATCAAACTGACAAGCTTCTGCAAAGCCAAAGAAATCATCAAAAGAATAGAGGGACTGCCCACAGACTGGGAAAAATACTCTATGTCTGACAAAGGCCTAACATCTAGCATCTATAAGGAAATCAAATGGGCCGAAAAGAAAAACAAACAGCCCCATTGCCAAGTGGGCAAAAGATATGTATAGACACTTCTCAAAAGAAGACATACGAGCAGCCAACAGACACATGAAAAAATACTCAGCCTCACTAGTCATCAAAGAAATGCAAATTAAAACCACACTGAGATACCACCTAACTCCACTCAGGATGGCCATCATCAATAACTTAATAAACAACAGATGCTGGAGAGGATGCAGTGAAAAGGGAACATGTCTACACTGTTGGTGGTAGTGTAAACTAGTCAACCTCTGTGAAAACAGTGTGGTGATTCCTAAAAGATCTAAGAATCGACCTTCCATATGACCCCACAATTCCCCTACTGGGAATATACCCGGAAGAACTCAAATTGCTTTATAAAAAAGGCACCTGCACATATATGTTTACTGCAGCATTGTTCACAGTAGCAAGAACATGGAACCAACTATGCTGCTCATCAAAAGAGGACTAAATTTTTTAAAATGTGGTACGTATACATGGTAGAATATTACACAGCCATAAAGAAGAACAAAATCATGAACTTCACAACAACCTGGATGGACTTGGAGTCTATCATATGGAGTGTTCTATCACAGAAACAAAGAACTGTGTATCACATGTTCTCACTCATAAGAGGACCTAGAACAATTATCGTAATACTATAAGAAAAAGATTGGCAGTAGCAGGAAACTGCTGGAGGATGGGGGTGGGATGCAGGATTGGAAGTAGTGGGATCTATCAGGGGAGGTGAGGGGCACACTTCATCAACAAGGGCACCTGAATAATGAACATCTGTACACCTAACCCAGAATTTTACCCCACATCTTTAAAATTAAAAAATTAAAAGAAAAATATTGTCCATTCTTATTTTTTAAAGGATATTCAGGGATTAAAATGACTTTGAGTTATGCACAGAAAAGTATTATATGAATCAAGATCATAATAAATTTTTAATTATCATAGCTCACAGAAAAAAAATGAACATTAAATAATCAAAGATTTCCCCCCAAATTCCACCAGTGACCAAAATATGTGAATAGTGTTCACTTAGGCTGGAAAATGTACAGTGTGATTTTCTTGCCAGATATTTAATTAGCAATTTTAATTTGCTTACATGAATTTGACAAATTAATAGGGGAGTAGACGTGCACCAAGATTATAGTATCTAATGCCATTTTCTATGAGAAAAAACCAAGCATCCTTACAGAAGCAGACATTTCTACATTTGTAGGAAAAATTGTATAAGCCAGGGACATCTCAACAGGAAAAAAGGTATGACAATGACTATTGTCATCACGACACACAGCAAAGGAGCCAACTTGACGGACCTTACACTAGCAAAGGTGAAAGAATTTATCATTAAAATAATATTGATTGCAGTTCATTAAAAAACATTATATGTAGAATTATGGTATTTATAATGGTAAGAAAAACACACTGGTCAACATTGCCGGCTACTAATGCACTAATGGAAAATGACTGAGCTTTTAACCTATAATTTCTAAATGTCCTATACTTCAGAATAACCAATACATAATGAGGGAATATTGTTCTTTATAAAAAATACTCACCCTAAATATATTTGAGAAGAATGACAGAATTAGAAAACCACCAACGTGAACTAATGAACCTAAGAAAAGTTATTCAATGAATTCTTAATGCATTAAGAGAAACGCTTAATAGGAAAATTTATAGTGGAGAAATTAGGTTGATCCCACCTGTATCGACTGATAAACTTAAGTATTTATTTAAAAAGGAGCAAAACACTTGATTTTACGAGGTTCCCTTCAAAAGGAAGTTGAAAGCGTCTATCTAAGAAATATTTTTGTCAAAATTCATGTCTAATCACACCTCCATATCCAACTATGAGTTGACATAGAATAGAAGAAAAGTTAATTACATCAAAGGGAGTGATCAGGTGAATGTGGAAATAGAAACATTCTCCTGGACAAGAGAAGTGGTTTCTCCATCATTACCATAGTATGAAAGTGTGAGCTGCCCAGTTAAAAAGAAGTTCAAAAGGAGAAACAAACCATAAAAATGAGACTTTAACTGTAACTTCATTTTGCAAACCAAGTACAACCTATCGTCATGTGTCTGTGAAAAAATTTTTGGATATTTTAATGTAGATTTAATATGGATAATATTAACAGAGTATTATTAGTTTTGATAATGGCATAGTAATTATATGCCCTCTTAAAACCTATTAAGAAACCAAAAAAGTTGGTTTTTAAATATATGTATATTTTTTAATTGACATATAAAGTTGTATATATTTGTTATGTATAACATGTTTTGGAGTGCAAACACATTGTAGAATGATTAAATCTAGCTAATTAACAAATCTGTTGCCACAAATAGTAATCATATTTGTGGTGAAAGCACTTTCCCAGTCTTTGTGTTTTTAAGAACACAATACAGAGGGTGCCCCCAAAAATATGCACAATTTAAGAAAGGAAAACACTGTATTAAAATTGTAATACTCAACACAGACCAAAAGCAAAAGATGCATACAAGTCACGTTTGACTTTTGCAATTACAAGAGGTGCTCAAAGTGGTTACCATCAGCATCAAGACACTTCTGATTACAATGAACTAAAAGTAATACATGGATAACACCGCTTAAAATAATTATACACTTTTCTGGCACTACCAGTATATTGTTTACTATTTACTATCATCACCATTCTGTACAACAGATCTCTTGAACTTATTCCTCCTAACAGACTGTGATTATATATCCTTAAGCAACTTCCAATCCTCTCTAACCACTCCAGGCCTTGGTAACCACCATTTTGGCTTCTACTTTTTTCAGGTCAACATTTTTTAGATTCCAAACAAGTGAAATCATGCAATATTTATATTTATATGCCTGGCTTATTTCACTTGTCGTAATTTTCTACATTCATTCATAAAGTTTAATTATGTTGCTGCAAATGACAGGATTTTGTTCTTTTTAATGGCTTAATAATATTCTAGTGTGTATATATACCACATTTTAAAAATTCTATTTATCTGTGATTTGCATTTAGGTGGATTCTATATCTTGGCTATTGCAAATAGCTCTGCAATAAACACAAGTGTTTCCAAAAACGGATTTTATTTCCTTAGATATGCAAGAGGGTACCTCCCCAAACCAGAATTTATTTATAAAAATTGTATGTTTATTCTTACACATTTAAACTTCAGTTACCTTCAAAGTACTCTCTGTTTGATGCAATACATATATCGAGATACTTTATCCACTGCTCAAAAAAGTTTCTGAATTCATCAATGTTGATGTCTTTGAGTGCTTCTGCAATTTTTTTGTTTCACCCCTTCCATATCAACAAAATGTTTCCCTTTGAGGATTTTTTTTTAATCTAGGGGGAAAAAATCACTCAGTTTGAGAGTGGGTGAATAGGGAGGGTAGGGCACAATGGTTTTATGTTTTTGGTCAAAAACTGCTGAACACTCAGCATGGTATGGTGAAAGAATCAATCATCTGTTTGCCACAACTTGGGACGTTTTTCTGCAAATTGTGATGCAACCTTCTCAAAATTTCCAGATAAAAACTTTTTTGGGAGGCAGTAACAAGATGGCTACGAAGTAGGTCAGACTGTGAGAGTCTCTGCAAAAGCGAGTGTTCATAAAGACTCTCTGCCTGAGTAGGTGTGTGCTGGTGGAGAGTGAAAGTCTGACTGAGGAGAGACTTGGGTTCCTGCACCCAGGGATCTCCTCCAGAGGTGACTGCAACCCACCACTGCCCTGAGATTGGAGCCCCCAGCACACAGAATCATCTGTTGTCCTCAGACCTCGCTTGAAAGGAGGCAGCAGAGAACAACTGCTCTTCACCACCTGGCACTTGGCCCATGCCATCACTTGTGGCAGAACCAGGGATGAGCTCCAACAACCATGGAGAAGACAGAGCATGGAAATCTGGAATGAAGCCCCGCCCGGTGAAGACGTGCTGACCAGAGTCATTTTCTCTCTCCTGGGACTGGACTGAGACCTGCATTGTCCCACCCAGCTCTGTCCAACCTCCAACCTGAGACCCAGATGCTGTCCCCTCATCAGTCTCAGAGAGACAGATGCCCCTCCTCACTGGAATAGGCACTGACACATCAGATCTGAGTGGAAGACTTGAAAGCAGCAGCAGCAAGTCAGGAAAGTCCAAATCTGATCCATCCTTCTCCCATAGTAGAAGTCCATGGGGCATCTGACCCCTGGAGAGCAACCCTATCAGCAGGCATTGAGAGTGGAGGGGAGAAGCTGGAGACCAGAGAAGCGCCTTAGCATGGTGGTGGCAACCAAAAGAAACCTGGAGTTGCAAAAATGACCACAGAGTGAGTTTTGATTTTTTTCTTCTCTCTTTCTGCATTTGTTTATGCTTTTGTATTTGCTTTGTTGCTGTTATTTTAATGTTGTGTTTTTAGACTTTCTGTTTGTGTAGGGGTATTTTTGAGGAAGAGTACATCAATGGGGGGGTTGTTAATTTGTTTGTATGATTATCTGGTTTTTTTTATGTCATTGTTCTTGTTTCTCTGTTTATTTGCTAGTTGATAAGCCTGTCTGTTTTCCCTCTTCTTCTTCACTCTTTGCACCTTTCTTTTGTCTTCCTCCCTCCTTTTTTTCATTCTTTTCCTTTTTCTTACATTATTTTGCTTTCAGGGGGCAAACATAAACCCCTGGAAAGATTGCATGGAAAGATTGCAAAGTGAGAGGAAGTGGGTTCCAGGGTACCCACACACCTGTCAGTGGATACTGGGATTTGCAGATAGTTTGTGAATCACAGCTCCCCCCTTAATTAAATCTCAAAACTGCAAAAAGCACAGTCACCCAATCCCAGTTCAACTTTAGAATTGAACAAAGCCAGAGGATCTACAAAGGAAGAATGTGAGATTGAGCAAACAGAAATAAGTTCTATCCCCGCATCACTGAGCAACACAATTAAAGAAAGGGTTAAAAAAAAAAAACAGAGGGAGGGAGGAAAGCCTACACAAATAAATAAAAACCAAAGGAAGAATATGGGTCTCAAGCTGACCCCTGCAAGGTCAACCACTGAGAATACAGACTTCGGAACAAAACAATGAAGAGCTCCCAGAATGACTGCTCTCAAACCACAAACCCAGATAGCAAGATATTAATAAAGAGACTAAATAGAAATGAGGAAAGACAAAAGGAAACAATGAGAGCTTTGATAATTCTCCTCTCTGTTGGCTTAGGGTTCAGGGGGCCTCAGTCCACAGCACTAGGTGTTCCTCGGGGGCCACACGCAGTTCGTTGTAGAACATGCGGTGCCAGATCTTCTCCACATCATCCCAGTCCCAGTTGGTGATGATGCCATACTGGATGGGATACTTCAGAGTCAGGAAGCCTTGCTTTCTCTGGGCCTCATCGCCCACGTAGGAGTCCTTCTGACCCATACCCACCATAATGCCCTGGCATCGGGGACAGCTGACGATGGAGGGGAACGTGTCTCCAGGAGCATCGTCCTCCGCAAAGCCAGCTTTGCACATTCCAGAGTCATTGTCAATGACCAGCATGGGGATTTCTTCTTCCATCACCATGGAAGATGCGGGGCACAGGAGAACATGGAGTGTGGGCCCGTGGCAGCGAGTGAGCAGTTTGCACTTTAATTAGCTATTTCTTCCATGCTTGATTTTATAATATCAGACACTGGCCATTTGATTATCATATGAACTGTCCCAATGCTGACATGTATTCATATAATTTCAAGATATTACATGTCTTAATAGTATCATAACATCATAAACGTTTTTAAATATTGGTCAACTGTCAAGGTCATGATGATGGATAGACATTTCCCAAAATTCTAGTTTTTCACTTGAAAATTCAAGTTTTATTATTGGCAATTACAACTGCCTTCTTTTTCTTGACACGATTGGATCCATTGTCTATTTTCAAGAAAAATTATCCTAATACTCAAATCTGTATAGGCATGTTTGTCTACCTGTCAGTCTTTCAAGTAAAAGTGGTATTCATTTTTTTTTAAAGCTACTATTTCATCTCACAGCTCAAATAGTTGCACAAAAAAAAATTTTTTAAAGCAATCATCCACTCTGGTTAAGTGACAGAGTTCTTTATTCGAATTTCCAACTTTGTCACCAAAATATTAACGAGTGGTGTACACACAGTCACAGACTTAATGAAGTTAATTATTTTTTCTGCTCCACAAAAACATTCTAAAGTGAAACTATCTTTGTATTTTTAATTTTTTTTTTTTACTGGGGATAGATGTCAGTGAAGTAAACTACAGGTAGAGTTTTGTGCCACTGCTGTGATTCTTCGTCAAGACACTCTCAGTTTTACTCACCACTGCTTCTGCTCCATCAGCAAAAATGTCAACACAGTGAGAAAAGCAAATACAATCTTAATAATATTATCAAATTATCAATTATCAAAGTATTTTTGACCTCACAGTCCCCAAGAGAAACACTAATTTTGTCAAAATTCTCCTTGATTCTCTATCAGATGTATAACTAAAAGGGTCATCAGTAGAAAATGCTAGTGTAATAAAAAATTTTCCCTTCTAATTGACACTTTCCTACAGTCAATATTTTAAAATGTTCAGGCTTATAGAGTTTTGTGTATTTGTTTAAAATTTAGAACTTTGCTCTAAAATTTTAATCTTGAAAAGTTCTTCTCGGAAGATTTATTTCTTGATCTACAATACCATCTTCTAAAATTAATGATTATGGAGGGTTATTTGACAAAAATAATGAAATATTTCTTCATAGATATCATTTGCATACTTTCCACCTAGCAGATTCTTTACAGGAGAAAGCTCCGATATACCCACAGTTTGTGAATTAATGAATTGAGTAACATATCAGAAACTTACACAATCAGATTTTAAAAAGTAACCTGTATCTCAGTGGCAACATGTGGAGAAACTGAGGGTTTGCAGAAGAGTTTTCCTTTTCCTTTGAGTGCCTTTTCCTCTTTGTGGGGAACATCTATGCACTTTCCTGAAACTGACCACTGATTGTTTTTAATTTTTTTTAAACTTATTAACCTTCTTATCATCTCTGTAGACCCACATTTTTGGACCCAAACTCTTAGTTAAAGAATATTCATGACCCAAATCTTTAGTGTTTATGCTAATTTTATATCCTTATATCCTCTACTTTTTCAAATATGGATTTTTATTAACCTTCTGCTCCAGAAGTGGACATGAAAAGAAAAATCATTGAAGAACCATGCTCAATGACGTTTAATATAGGAAATTAGCACTAGAGAGATTTTATCTTTTTATGAATTTCTAACAATTAGAGATAGAAGTTATCTGACAAGTCATGTCTTTTTATTCCCTCTAAAAGTGTCAGAAATTAAACAGGTAAAATAACTGATGAAAGTTAGACAGAAGTCAAGTGTTTATAAGCGTTTATATATTTTATATATTTTACACTTATATAATCGTTTATGTGATTTACTGGTTTTATTATACATTTTATTTTTCAGAAAAACACATACTGAACCCATACACTCTTATAGTCTAAATCCAAATCCGCTTTTCTCCACTTTGTTTCACTCACTGGTTCACTTTGAAAAATTTTTTACGCAGAGCTTTATGGTTTCCTTGGTAATAATATGATTAACCTAGTAAACATAATGCATCTGTATTACAGACTAAACATATTTTCCTGAATACTAATTGCAGATTCATTTATTATTCCAGTCAAAACAGAACAAAAAAAAGATTTGGGCTCTCAGTCCCCACACCATCTGCATTCTTAATGACAACAGAAATCAAGTTGGCACAAATCTTTTCTAGAAATGAGCTTTATTTTAGCAGGCAGTCATGTGATTAAATAAAACATTTAAAAAATATGTATCTTTGCAGAAACATGTTTTTCTAACATCATTTATAATGGCATAAATAACGGTATGTGTAATGAGAGTACATTTTATAACCACTGTATTTTGTTTCTTCATGTTAATTTAAAATAATGAGTCATAAACCTTAACAAAGTTTTTAGTTGGAAGGAATAGTTTGATAAGAGATGAGTCGTCTCTTGGTTACAGACTCAGTAAAACTTGCCAGGGAACAGTTGTTTCTACCATATTGTGCGTCCTCACTGAATTTTAGTGGTCACTCTGCTTTTTTTCTTTTTTAGAGGCTTGGCAAAACAAGCATTATTAAAGATAATGAGAACAACCTAAATGCACCAACATAGAAAGATACGTAAGACCTACTACACAGGAGGCCTGAGAAGTATAAGGAAAATGTTCTCATGGAATTAAATTTTTAAAAAAATAAGTGAAAGTCATGCACTGAGAAATTTTTATCTGCCCTTGATCAAAGCAATTGCATTTGGGTACTAAGCCAAAGTAGTCCTGCTTATACTACATGAGGGCGTCTATAATTACAGGAGCAAGTGGATTCAAACATCACAAAATTATTAGTACAGAAATTTTATCTGAAGGATTTAATGAGAGACTATATATTCGTTGTGACTTACAAAACTATTTGCATAGCAAATAGACCAGCCTTTGCTTCTAGGACCATTTGAATAGTTACAAATAGATAGTTACAAGTCAATATCATCCACCACCTTTCCTTGACTGTTGGGAGCCAGCCGAGGAGGCCTGCCTGAGTGTTAAGGATCCAGGTGGGCTGCAGAGCCTGAGACCACTAGGATGGGTTCAGGAGCTGATGGCCTATTCCCTCTTCCCTTCTTTGCTGTTTGGCACGTCCCACTAGCAGGGACCTTGATGATCTAAGCATGAAGGTCTCAGAGTATGACAGGCATGGCTTACTTTAGGAGTCCATTGTTCCCGTTTCCCACAGACTGCAGTTTTGGCTTTAAACTTAACATAATTCATAATTCAAACTCAGGTCACATTTGGGAGCCTTTAATACAGTACAAGCTTCTTTATAAGATTTAAAAGTATATTTGTAGAATTAGTATATACATATAAAGTGCTGTTTCAATCTTAATAATATAGTTAATTATCTAGAGTTACTAGAAATGGCCCAGCACAAACTTTGGGCTGGGCCACATCCCTTAGGAACTGGTTTGGGCTATAATTAAGAGTTTTTATAGTGTAGGTAGAATTAGCGTAAAATAGAAAGGAATTGGAATTTAAGTTGGTCATTAGGTGTTGTGTATGCATAAGTTTTAAAAGTTATTGATTAATAGAATATTATGATATTAGAATTGTGTATTGCTTTTGAGGAATACTAACCAAGCATGAGGAACAGTGAGATAATTTTGGATCCTCCTTCCTCATGCTTGAGGAAACACCTGGTGGGTGGGGGACATCCCTCATTAACCTGGCTTTATGTTTATGTAAAAGTTTTGTTGTTTAATTGGGATTGTTCTTCCTCATGTCTGAGGAAACACCTGGTGGGTGGGGGACACCCCTCATCCACCTGGTTTTGTGTTCATGTGAAAGTCTTGTGATTTAACCTGTGAAACTTTAGGATAAAAGGCTTATGGCTCATCCCATTAAACGGCTTCTGCACTAGACAGAGTCCAGTCTCTTTCTTTCTCCCCCGTCTCTCTCTTTCTTTCTCTTTATTTTTTCAGAATAATCACCAACGCTGCCACACCTCCCAGGGACCTTCTAAATCTCTTTGCAGGGGCTGGCCCCCCGCACTTGACCTTTTGAAAATCACATGATGCCTTGGCGGAGCCTTTAGTGGTTTTTTTCAAGTTATTCAAACCCATGGTAGAAGAGGAAGCATTTTTCTCTTGGTTCTACTGGTCCACTTACCTCAAACAATAACCACTTCTAAAGTTGCACACTGACAAGTACCACTAACCAATCAAAAAACATCCTTCATTTGGGGCACCGAGTGTTCCTTAACTCCTTCTTAGTGTTGAATGTATTTAATCACGACATGCCTATTTTGTTTTACTCTTTTTTGAACGATTACTATTGGTAAGGCATATGGTTACCTGCCTCTCTAATAAGGATTATTAACATCACGAGAGTGCTTACCTCGCTGTGAGCATCAGATCACTTGGGAAAAATTTAAAATAAAGATGTCCTCTAAAGAAAAATGTTTAAGAGTGAAACTTGGCATAGGTATATCTAAAAATCTCACCAGGTGATACAGAGGCACAGCCCTAGTCAAGAGAAATAGTATTTCTTTTGTCTAATATTTTAACTAAAAACAGTTGTTCATTAATATTTTCAGAAGTAACTAGAATGTTTAGTTTGAATAGTGTATTTATTATTTCAAGCAGAAGTCATATTTGATTGTTTTCTAGACTGCATTTTAACATTACTTTGAATGATTTTTATGGTCAATGTTGGTTACACATGGGACAATGTATTACATAAAAGCAGGAGATGGGGTTTTTTTTGCTGATGGCTAGATCTACATTTCTTAACCCAGTTTCAAACTCATAGAAGATGCTCACTAAATGCTGACTCGTGTAGCATCAGCTTTTGGATAACAGTTAAGTCAGTGATCTTTGGTAAGAGAAAGTTTCAATACAACAAGAAAATTTGTAAATTATTTCTAAAACATATTCCAGTCTTTACGATTAGCACAACAGCTTGTGATTTGCTCAAATGACATCAATTTGTAACTATTCAAATGGTCCTAGAAGCAAAAGCCGATCTATTTGTGTAGCAAATCCACAGTTTTGTAAATGACAACAAATACAAGATTTAGTCTCTCATTAAATCCTTCAGATAAAATTTTCTACTAATAATTTTGTGACGTTTGAATGCACTTGTTCCTGTAATTATAGATGCCCTCATGTAGTATAAGCAGGATTACTTGGGCTTAGTACCCAAATGCAATTGCTTTGATCAAAGGCAGATAAAAATTTCTCAGTGCACGACTTTCACTTATTTTTAAAAATTTTAATTCCATGAGAACATTCTCCTTATACTTCTTAGGGCTCCTGTGTAATAGGTCTTATGTATCTTTCTATGTTGGTGCATTTAGGTTGTTCTCATTATCTTTAATAAAATCCAATATTCTAAAGCATGGATATGCTAAAATTTATTTTAACACGGACATTGAAAGAGGTTTGGTTATGCTCATTTCTTTCTTTTAAGGCACAAAGCAGTGAAATGAGTATCCTTTAACATATGTTTTTTCCAGATAAGTATGAATGTGTAGGATTAATGCTAAATGGCATAAATATAAGTATAATTCATATAAGTATGAATGTGTAGGATTAATGCTAAATGGCATATATTTTTCATGTGTATCACAGATAGCATTTCAAAATGACTTCATTCATTTTCACCTTTACCAACAGTCCGATGGTGTCCGTATTTCTGTGCTCTCAATGAAACTGGACATGTTAAATCTTAAAATGTGTGTCCATCTTGGAGACGAAAAGAATCTCATTTTTGTTCTCTAATATTACTGTGAGTCTGCAATTTTTATATGTTTGTTGGCCAATCGCGATTTTTTTTGTGTATGGCTGATGGTCATCTCCACATTTTTGCATGGGCCTGCTTTTTTTCTTTTTATAGTTTATGTACATTTTGCATAGAAATCCTGTTTGCTTAAACCAGTTCACAGATTTTTCTCCTAGCTTATTACTTGTCTTTTAGCTTTATACATGGAGTCTTTACTAAGTCAAAGCTTTGAACTAGTAAACCGTCTGATCTGACATTCTACTCTGTGACTTCTAGATTATGTGTCTTACTCTGAAAGGCATTTCCTATTGTAAGATTAAATTTAAAGGCTACTACACTTTCTTTAATTTTGTTTGGTTTGCTTTTTGTGTGTTTTATATTTGGTTCCTTGGTTCATCTGGAATTATATTTTGTGGGGGAGTGAAAGAGTGTATCTAACCTGCTTTTTCCCCAAGATAAATAACCTATTTTGCAATTTTTAATAACTTATTTTTCCTGACCCATCTTGCAAGCATTCTTTAAAATGCTACCTGAATCATGAACCAAATTCTTACAGATAAAAATATCTCTTTCTGAAGACTATTTAAAGTAACATTTTTCTACTTGTCTTTTACTGTACCAATACAATTATTAAAAATTATTATAGCTTTTATGTATGCTGAAAGATATGGTAATACAGGTCACAGTACACTGGTTTTTCTTTTTTAAAGTTGGTATTATTTTGCAATTTTTTTCTTACAGATTGATTTTAAAATGTATCATGTTTTAGGAAAGATTATGCTTGAATCCAACACAAACGGCACTGAATTCATAAAATTGACATTTTAATCGTAAGAGCCCTTGATTGTGCCCAGACATACCCACAGGTACCTGGAGCACCCACTCCTCTAGATTAGGAACTTAGGCCACCCTCCACTTGAGGGAGTGAAGGTCCCCTAACACCATGTCAAGGGACAGCTCTGGTACATGGAGTCACGAGTCAGACTCAACCTCAGAGAAAGTGCCTGTGACTAACATTGGTGGATGCATAGGTGGGCCTGTCCAGTTTGGCCCTAACCATCTTGAGTCTCCTCTTCCCTGGGACTGAATTGGGAGCACAGACACCACAGTGCACTCTACTGATAAGCCTATTGCTGGAACAACAGAGTGCTTCTTCCATCAAACAAGGATCAAGAAAATATCCACCCATATCAACAGTGGCCTGTTCTTGCCCATAGGAGCCACCTCTGCCCTGGAAGTTGAGTGACTAATCATCACAGGTAATTTGCTCACACTCGTACACACTGATAAGGAGCAAGTTAAGTCTACTGAGACCCCCACCAACCTAAGCCCAGGAATCAGTGGGCTAGCCCACATACTAACTACATAGCTATTAAAACCAACATCTGGGAAAGCCTGCATACATAAGTTATCAAGTTATCTATGTATCAGAGGAACTCATACAGATTAGCTACCATAGTTCATCCAGATGGGAAAGGACTAGAGAAACAACTCTGAAAGTTTGAAAAAACAGATTCTTACCCCTCTAAAGGAGCACACTGATTCTTCAACAACAGAACCTAATGATGATAAAATCCCTAAAATGTCAGATAATGAATTCAGAATTTTGATTATAAAGAAGTTCAAAGAAATGCAAGAGAAAGTTAATTGCTAACACAAAGAAATTTGCAGAACAATTCAGGAAGTAAAATGAAATATTAGCAACGTTAAAAAAATCCAAATGGAATGAAAAAAATTCAATGGAAGATATACAAAACATAGGACAAAGCTTTAGCAATAGACTCGAACAACAAGAGGAATGTATCTCAGAGACAGAGACAGGGTCTTTGAACTAATTCAGTCAGAAATAAAGAAGAAAAGAATCAAGAAGAATGAACAAAAACTATAAGAAATATGGGACTATGTCAAGTAACCAAACCTACATATCATAGGCATTCTAGAAAGAAAAAAATTTAAAGTAAAAAGTATAGAAAATAGATTTAAGAAAATAATTCAAGAAAACTTCCCTGGTCTTGAAAGAAACTTAGACATCCAGATACAAGAAACATAGTGAATTTCTTGTCAATTTCTCCAAACTGAATGTAAAAAAAAATGTGCTAAGTGAAGAAAGACAGAAGCATTGAATTATTTATGAAGGAAATGACCTTGTACTAACAGCAGATTCCACAATAGAAACTCTACAAGCCAGAAGAGAAGGGTGACCTATTTTTAACCTTCTTAAAGGAAAAAAAAGGTAGCCAAGAAGCTTATATACAGCAAAACTAAGCTTCGCAAATGAAGAAGGAATAAAGTTCTTCACAAACAAACATAAAGGAAACATGTGGCCACTAAGCCAACTCTACCAGAGGTGCTCAAAGGATTTCTAGACATGGAAATGAAACAATAGTCCTCACTAACTCCAAAGATCCATAAGTACAAAGCTCACAGTGCCTATAAAGCAGGTACACATTTGAATCACCAAGTCAGCTATCTTCCAACCCTATGGCAGGAAAAAAACGAAAAAACAAAAATAACTCACATATCAATATTAACTCTGAATGTAAATGGGCTAAATGACCCACTTACAAAAATGAGAGTGGCAAACTGGAATTCAAAAAAAAGTCCCAGCTATATGCTACTTATGCCCTAATAGCCAAAGACAGTAACAGAGTTAAAATAAATGGATAAAAAACGTATATCAGACAAATGGACAGCAAAACAAGCAGGATAGCCATCTTTATATCATACCTCAGTCATTCAACCAAAAACAGTAACAAAAGACAAAAAAAGGGCATTACAAAATGATAAAGGGTGCAATTAAACAAGAAGGTTTAGCCATCTTAAACATATATGCACAGAACACCAGAGCAACCAAATTCATGGAGCAAAGACTACTTGACCTTATAAAACCTATCCATAGCCATACCATAATACTGAATGGCTTTAACACATCACTGACATCACTAGACAGCAAAAAATTAACAAAGAAACATGGGACTTAAACTGGACTATAGACAAAATGGACCTCACAGGTATCAACAGAACTTTCCACCCGACAACTGCAGAATATACATTCTTCTCATCTCTGCACATAGCATTCTCCAAAATAGATCATATGCTTCGCCATAAAGCAAGTCTCAATAAATTTTACCAAACATTATACCAAACATCTTCCCAAACCAGAGTGAAATAAAATTAGAAATCAACACTAAAAGTAGCTTCCAAAACTACACCACTACATGGATACTGAACAACTTGCTCTTGAAGGACCATTGGGTAAACAATGAAATTAAGGCAAAAATCAAAAAGCTTGTGAAGCCAATGAAAATAGTGACATCATAAACCATAAACCTCCGGGACACAGCAAAAGCAGTGCAGAGAAGACAGTCTATAGCATTAAATGCCTACATCAAAAAGATCGAGAGATCAGAAATTAACAACTTTACTTTGCATCTCAAGGAAATAGAAAAATAAGAACATCTAAATCTAAATCTAGTAGAAGAAAAGAAATAACAAGAATCAGATCAGAAGTAAATGACATAAGGGCCAAAAAAAGATACAAAAGATCATTGAATCAAGAAGTTAGTTTTTTGAAAGGTTAAAAATTGTGACAGACCATTAGCTAGAGTAACCAAGAAAAAAAGGGAGAAAACTCAGATAAATTCAATGACAAATGACAGAACAACTGATACCACAGAAATAAAAAAGATCACTTGAGACTACTATGAACACCTCTATGGAAACAAACTGGAACACCTAGAAAAATGGATAAATTTCTGGAAACATACAACCTCTCAAAATAGAACCAGGAAGAAACAGATATCCCGAATAGACCAATAATGAACAATGAAATTTAAAAGATAATAAATAGAAATTTCCCAACAAAAAAAGAGTGCAAAAAGCCTAGACCAGACAGATTTGCAGCCAACTCTTATCAGATATACAAAGAACTGGTACCAATGCTGCCTAAACTATTTTTGAAAATTGAAGAGGGGAAATCTCTCCCTAACTCAATCTGCAAAACTAGTATCACAATGATACCAAAATCAGGCAAGGACACAAAAACAACAACAACAACACAAGTCTATTTTCCTAATGAATCTAGATGCTAAAATCGTTAACACAATACCAGCAAACTGAAATCAAAAGCATATTTAAAAAAATGATCCATCACAACAAAGTGGGGTTTAACTCAGGAATACAAGGATAGTTCCATATCTACAAATTAATAAATGTGATCTATGACATAAACAGAAACAAAAAATAAAAACAATATGATCATCTCAATAGATTTTGAAAAGGCATTCAACAAAATCCAACATCCCTTCATGAGAAATACCATCAACCAACTGGGCATTGAAGGAATATCTCTCTAAACAATGAGAGCCATATACAACAAACACACAGTCAACAGTATATTTAAATGAGAAAAGTTGAAAGCATTCCCCCTCAGAACAGAAAAAAGTCAGGGATGTTCACTCTTTTCACTCTTATTCAACATTGTACTGGAAGTCATACCAAGAGCAATGTGGCAAGAGAAAAATAAAAGGCATCAAAATCAGCAAGGAAGATGCTAAAGTATCCCTGTCCAAGATGGCATGACTATATACCTAGGAAACCATAAAGACACTTCCAAGAAGCTTCTTGACCTGATAAATGACTTCAATAAAGTCACAGAATACAAAATCAATGTACAAAACTCTGTAGTGTTCTTATACATCAACAAAGCACAACCAAGAACCAAATCAAGACCTCAATTCCATTCATATTAGCCACACACACAAAATAAAATAAAATGAAATGAAATAAAATAAAACCTAGGAATACACCTAACTAAGGAGGTTAAAAAAAACTCTACAAGGAGAACTACAAAACACTGATGAAAGAAAATACAGATGACACAAACAAATGGAAGAATATCCCATGTTCATGGATTGAAAGAATCAATATTGTTAAAATGATCATACCACTCAAAGAAATCTACAGATACAATTCCTTCTCTGATGAAAATACCAAATTCTTTCTTAACAGAACTGAAAAAAAAATCTTAAAGTTTATATGGAACCAAAATGGTGCCCAAATAGCCAAAGCAATTCTAAGCAAAAACAATTGTGGAGGAATCATACTACCTGCCGTCAAATTATTCTACACAGCATGGTACTAGTGCAGGTAAAGACAAGTAGACCAATGGAACAGAATAAAGAACCCAGAAACAAACTACATTCCTACAATCAACTGATCTTTTTTTATTTTAAAGATGTGGAGTACAATAAAGGGTTAAGCATTTAAGTGGTCATCATACAAGTGAAGTTTGGGCCTCCCATTGTTCCTCATTTTGCCTAGTTTGAAATTAGGCACTCTTATTAATGTTATGTGCCTCCACCCCCCGCCCCCCGAGCAGTGATCCACTACTGTCAATATCTTTCTTGTAGTATTAAGATAAATGTTCTGCTGGGATAGGTGGCTCAGCCTGTAATCCCATGACTTGGGAGGCCGAGGTGAGTGAATTTCCTGAGTCCGCGGGTTCGAGATCCACCTGGGCAAGTTGGCAAGACCTCATCTCTAAAATAAATCAAAAAAATAAGCTGGGTGTGGTAGTGCGCACCTGTGGTTCCAGCTACTTGGAAGGCTGAGGTGGAAGGATTGCCAGAGCCTAGCAGGTCGTGTCTGCAGTGGCTGGGAGTGGCCACTGCACTCCAGTCTGGGTGACAGAGTGAGACTCCAACTCAAAAAAAAGATAAGCCAGACTTGGTGGCTCAGCCTGTAATCCTGCGCCTTTGGGAGGCTGAGGTGAGTGGATTGCCTGAGCCTGCAGGCTCGAGACCCGCCTTGGCAACTTGGCAAGACCTCATCTCTACAATAAATAAAAAATTAGCCGGGCATGGTACCACATGCCTGTAGTTCCAGCTACTTGGAAGGCTGAGGCAGAAGGATCGCCAGAGCCCAGTAGGTCGAGGCTGCGGTGGCCGGGAGCAGCCACTGCACTCTAGTCTGGGTGACAGAGTGAGACTCCAACTCAAAAAAAAGATAAATATTCTGACTTCTAGCAAGATAGTGGTGGAACCAGTGGGCATATGAGAGTGTCTGCATGGGTGAGTGTCCATAAAGATGAGTCTGCACGCATGGATGTGTGCAGGTGAGTGAGCGAATATATGTCTGAGGGGAGACAAGAAATCAAGCACCAGGGGCTCCCCTACAGAGGGGCTGCAATCTATCACTGCTCTGAGATTGGTGGCCCCCAGCATACAGGATCATCCACCTTTCTTGGAGTGTCTCTCAGGAGGGGGTGGCAGAGATCAGCTGCTCCTTGGCATTTGGCACCTGACCCATGCTACCACCTGTGGCAGTGGAACAGTACTGGCGGCAGGAACAGTGGAGAAGACGCAGGGAGGAAATCTGGAACTGAGTCCAACCACCAGAGAGGAGACGTGGACAGCCACCATTTTCACTGTTCAGGGACCAGACAAAGACCTATGTTGGCTCACCCAATTGTGATCAGCCTCCAACCTGAAACCCAGACCCTTCTGGGATGGGATAAACCATCACTGGTCCAGAGAGGAAACTTCAAGAGTGAACACGACAAGACAGACGTCCCACTCCCACAATGGATCAGGCATAGACACTTCTGACCCAAATAGGAGACTTGGCAGTGGGCTGCAGCAGCAACCATGAGTTGGGGTGAGTCCAGATCTGATTTACTTTCCTCGCCCAGCAGTCCATGGAGCGTCTGACCCACATGACAGCAGCCCCATTGGACTGCCTACACTGATAGCAGAGGAAAAGGGCTGGAGACCAAAGTCCATTCCCTACTACTGCCTCAGTCAAAAGTGGTGGTATAGGACCCTTCAGCTACAAAAAAAGAAAAAAGGAACCCAAAGTTCCAGAAACAGCCACAAGGAGAAACTCCCTTTTTTGCCTGCTCGTTCCATACATATCTTCCTGTATGTGACTTCTGACTTAATTTGCCCCTTTTCCTCCCTTTTTTCTGTTTTTGTTTATGTGTTTGCTCTTTTTTTTTTTTTTAGTTGTTTAGTTTTTTTGTTTGTGTATAGGAATTTTTGAGGGAGAGTGCATCATCAATTTATTTTTATATGTGTGCTTTCTTGTTTGTTTTCTTTTGGGGGGTTGCTTCTTTGTTTATTTGTTACTTGGTGTGCCTTCTTCTCTCTTCATCTTCCTTTCATTTTCCTCTTTCATTTTTTCAGTCTTTCCCTTTTGCTTATCTCATTTTGGTTTCAGGGGGCATGCATACACTTCCTCCACATGGACAGATTGTAAGGTGGTGGGAAGTGGATTCCAGAGGCCCCACACACCAGTCAGTGTATACTGTGATCTGCAGAGAGCTTCTGAGCCATAACTCCCTGTTACACCTGAATCAAATCTCAAAACTGCAAAAGGACAACATAGCCCTCCATCACAAGTCTGGCTTCAAAATTGAACACATCCAGAGGATCTACATGAGGAAAAATAGAAGACTGAGCAAATAAAAGTGAAAACTATCCCCCTCAACACTGAGCAGTGGAATTAAAAAGGGAGGAGAAAAAGGGGGAAAAAAATCACAAATGTAGAAGCATCATTGGAAGAACACAGGTGTCTTCCAGGCTCCTGGAAAGACAGCACCTGAGAATACAGACTTTGGAACTCAAACAGTGAAGAGGCCCTGGAATGACTTGTCTCAAACCACAAAACCAGATATCAAGGTACTGATAGAAAGGATAAACAGAAATGAAGAGACAAGATGAAAGAATGAAAGTGTTGATAATTGAGATGACAGCAATAAAGATACAGTAAACAAAATAAGTAACAAACTGACAAGCATGGAAAGTAGAATTAACCCAGCAGAAGAAAGAATCTCAGAGAGCAAAATTTGGGACTAACCCACGCAATTAAAAACATAGAAAGAAAGCTTTAAAAGACAGAACAAAGACTCTAAGAGATGTGCAATTATATTAAGAGGCTAAACGTATACCTGATCAGGATTCCTGAGGCAGAAAGGGAGGCAAGACCACCTAGGAACAAACGTTCCATGAAGTTATCCAAGAAAACTTCCCTCATCTCATCAGAAACACTACGGTCCAAACAAAAGAGATCAGCGAATCCCTGAAAGGCATCAAATGGGAACAACAACTCCTAATAACATAGTAATTTGCTTACACTAGTAGGTATAAAATAAAAAATACTAAATGCAGTAAGAGAGAAAGGTCAAACTACCTACTGGGGAAGACCAATTAGAATAACAGCACACTTATCTACAGAAACACTGCAGGCTAGAGGAGACAGGAGACCAATCTTCAAAGTTCTCAAAGATAAACAATTCCAACCAAGAATATCCTACTCAGTTAAGCTAAGCTTTATCAGGGATGGAGAATTAAAATCCTTTCCAGACATTCAATCTGTAAGCATTTATGTTACCTCTGGAATGCTTAAGAAGGTATTAAACACAGAAGCAGGGAAAAAAAGCAAAACCTCACTCTTCCCAAGAATGCAGGAAAATAGAGAATCAACACAACATGCATCATAACAGCAAAACTAAAACAACACACACATATCAATCCCCAAATCAAAAGAAAACCAACAAACAAATAAACAAACAGAAACAACAGCAACAGAAGAACTTTATGACAGCATCATGACAGGGCTAAATTCTCACATCTCAGTAATCAGCCTGAATGTGAATGTACTAGATGCACCATTGAAAAGACATAGAACGGAAAACTGGATAAAAACATGACCCCAAAATTTGCTGCCTCCAGAAAACACATCTCAATACAAAGGACTCTTACAGACTCAAAATTAGAGAATGGAAATGAAGTTTTCAGGTGAACAGAACACAAAAGCGGGCAGGAATTGCAATCTTAATATCAGACAAAACAACCTTTAAACTCACAAAAATTAAAAAAGATCAGGAGACTACATAATAATAAAATGTGCATCCATCAACAAGAAATATTCATCCTAAACATATTTGCACCTGACACAGGAGCACCAGCTTTTATAGAACAGTTACCAAGTAAACTAAAAAATAATATCGGTTCTAATACAGTCATTGCTGGGGACTTAAAACCCCACTAATAACTCTAGATAGATCATTGAGGCAAAAAAAAAAAAAAACCCAAAAAACAAAATACGACAACAACAAGGAGATTTGGAACCTCAACTTGATGCTTGACCAAATGGAATTAATAGATACCTTGAGCTGGACTTGGTGGCTCAGTCTGTAATCCCATGCTTTGGGAGGCTGAGGTGAGTGAATTGCTTGAGCCCACAAGTTCGAGACCCACCTGGGCAACTTGGCAAGACCTCATCTCTGCAATAAATCAAAAAAATTAGCTGGGCATGGTAGCGTGTACCTGTAGTCCCAGTTACTTGGAAGACTGAGGCAGAAAGATTGCTGGAGCCCAGCAGGTGGAGGCTGCGGCGGCCCGGAGTATGCCACTGGACTCCAGTCTGGGTGACAGAGTGAGTCTCCAACTCAACTATATATATATATATATTTATATATATACCTTGAGAACACTATACTCAATAACCAAGGAATATACATTCTACTCATCACCACATGTAATGTACTCCAAGATTGACCACATTCTTGGCATTAAATCAAGCATATATATATTTGGTAAGACCGAAATATTGCTATGCACCTTCTCAGATCACAGTGGAATAAAAATAATTGTTAACACAGACAAAACTCCCCCAAACCCTACAAAAGCATGGACACTAAACAGCATGATGCTGAACAACTTCTGGGTCACAAAAAACAAAACAGAAATATAAAAATTTCTGGAAACAAATGAAATGAAGAAACAACTTACTAAAACTTCTGGGATGCCATGAAAGCAATATTAAGAGGGAAATTCATATCACTATGAACACACATCAAGAAAATGGAAAGATCACAAGTTAACAGTCTATAAAGTCACCTAAGGGAGCTGATCACCAAAACCTTAACTTCAGTAGAAAAATCTAGATCACCAGAAGAAAGGCCCAAATACAGGACATAGAAGACAAGCATATCATTAAAAAAAAATCAACAAAACAAAAAGCTAGTTCTTTGAAAGAATAAACAAGAGTGATGGACCCCTAGCCAGACTGATCAAGAAAAAAGAGAGAAAAGACACAAATAAACACAATCAGAAATGTCAAGTCACTACCAACCCCAAAGAAATACAGAAGATTATCAGAAATTATTATGTACACTTGTATGGAAACAAACTTGAAAATCTAAATGAAATGGAGGACTTCCAACATCACACAAACTCCCAAGGTTGAAATAATAAGAAATCAAGACCCTAAATAGACCAATAACAACCCAGGAAATTGATTTTCCTTATAAGAAAACTACTACCAAAAAAAGCCCTGAATCAGACAGTTTTCTAGCAGAATTCTACAAAACATACAAGAAGGAGCTGATACCAATCCTATTGAAAGTACTCCAGGCAATTGAGAAAGACAGAATTCTCCTCAGATCATTTTATGAAGTTAAATCACCTTGATATCCAAACCAGGTAAAGAGTCAACAAAGAAAGAGACTTGCAGGCCAATATCCCTGATGAACATAAATGTAAAGATTTTCAACAAGATTCTAGCAAATTGGATCACAAAACACATCTTAATAATCATCTACCTTGACCAAGTAGGTTTCATCCTTAAGATGCAAGGCTGTTTCAACATCTGCAAGACCATAAATGTTATTAAATGCATCAACAGATGAAAAAACAAGAACGACATGAGTATATCATTAGATGCAGGAAAAGCTTTCTATAAAAGGCAACATCCCTTCTTCATAAAAGCCCTTGAACACCTAGGCATAGACGGAATATACCACAAAATAGTAGGAGGCATCTGCAATAAACCCATGGTCATGGCCAATATATACTACTAAATGAATAGAAATTGAAACCATTTCCCTTGAAAACTGGATCCAGACAAGGATGCCCACTCTCATCCGTCCTGTTCAACATAGTGTTGGAAGTCCCAGCAAGAGCAATCAGATAAGAGAAGGAAATCAAGGGTATCCAAATAGGAAATGAGGAAGTTAACTTATCCTTCTTTATGTACAACATGATCCTATACCCTAAAAACACAAGGGAATCTGTCAAAAAAAACCTCCTTGCACTTTTAAAAGACTTTGGTAAAGTCTCAGGGTATAAAATAAACATGGAACAGACAGTCATGTTCTTATACACTGACAATAAGCAGAGAATTAAATAAAAAGCTCAATGTCATTCACAATAGTCACATACAAAAATGAAATACCTTGGCATCTTCCTAACCAGAGAAGTCAAAGACCTTTACAGTGAAAACTGCAAAGCACTGCTCAGAGAAACCAAAGACACAAACAAATAGAAGCATAGTCCATGCTCATGGATTGAAAGAATTAACATTGTTGAGATGTTCATTCTACTAAAGGAAATCTACAGATTTAACACAATACCCATTAGATTACCACCATCATTCTTCTCATACCTAGAAACAACAATACAGATATTCATATGGAAACATAAAAGACCATGAATAGCCATAACAGTCCTTAGACAGATAGAGCTGGCAGTATCACACTTCCAGACTTCAAGCTCTACTATAAAGCTACAATAATTAAAACAGCCTGGTATTGGTACAAGAACAGGCATATAGACCAATGGAATAGCATAGAGGTTCTGGAAGCAAAACCTCATTTTCTCAACCAACTTATCTTTGACAGAGTCTCCACCAACAACCACTGGGGAGAGGAGAATCTATTCAGCAAATGAAGCTTGGAAAACTGGCTGACCACATGCAGGAGATTGAAACTGGATCCCTACCTATCACCATACACAAAAATCAACTCTAAATGGATCAAAGACCTAAAGGTAGGACCTCAAGTTGTAAGACTCCTAGAAGAAAATGTTGGAAACACCATTATGAAAATTGAAATAAACAACCAACTCCTGATCAACTCTCCCAAGTGAATGCCATAAAATATAAGATAGACAAGTGGAACCTCACCAAACTGCAGAGCTTCTGCAAAGGAAAAGAAACCATCAAGAGACCAAGGAGACAGCCCACAGAATGGGAAAAAAAAATTGCTACATGTATATTTAACAGAAATCTAATATACAGGATCTATATGGAACTCAAATGTGCCGAAAGGAAAAAAACAAACAACCCTATTAAAAAGTGGGAAAAAAGCCGGTCTCAGTGGCTCAGCCTGTAATCCCGTGCTTTTGGGAGGCTGAGGTGAGTGGATTGCCTGAGCCCGCGGGTTTGAGACCCACCTGGGCAACTTGGCGAGACCTCATCTCTACAATAAATCAAAAACTAGCCGGGCGTGGTAGCGTGTGTCTGTAGTTCCAGCTACTTGGAAGGCTGAGGCAGAAGAATCGCAGAGCCCAGCAGGTCAAGGCTGCAGTGGCCGCTCCGGCCACTGCACTCCAGTCTGGGAGACAGAGTGAGACTCCAACTCAAAAAAAAATGGGAAAAAGGTATGAATAGACACTTCACAGAAGAAAACATCTGAATAACCAACAGATATATGAAAAAAATGCTTCCTCACTAATCATCAAAGAAATGAAAATTAAAACCATAATAGATACCACCTAATTCCAATCAGAATGGCCATCATGGCTAACTCAGAAAACAACAGATTCTGAAGAGGATGCAGAGAAAAGGGAACACTTTTACACTGTTGGTGGGAGTGTAAACTAGTACAACCTCTGCGGAAAACAGTGCGGTGATTTCTAAAAGCTCTAAAAATCAAACTTCCATATGACCAGAAATCCCCCTTCTGGGAATATCCTGAAGGATCTCAAATCACTCTATTAAAAAGTTACCTACACACAAATGTTTATTGCAACACTATTCACAATAGCAAAATCACGGAACCAACGATGCTGCCCTCTGAAAGTTGACTGGATAAAGAAAATGTGGTACATATACACGATGGAATATTACGCAGCCATAAAGAAAAATAAAATCATGGACTTCTGAGCAACTTGGAAGGATTTAGAGTCTACAATATTCAGTGACGAATCACAGAAACAAGGATCTCAGTACTACATGTACTCAGTTATATGTGGACCCTGAACATTTATCATAATACTATAATAAAAGGTATTGGCAGTAGTGGGACACTGCCAGGGGCACATAACATCATTAAGGGTACCCACACTTTACCTATACAATGACCACTTGTGTACCTAACCCTGAATTGTACCCCATATCTTTAAAATAAAAGGTATAAAAAGTAAAAACATTAAAAAAAAGATAAATGTCCAGGGTCAACTTATGAGTGAGAAACATCAGTTCTTTGAATCAACTGATTTTTGACAAAGCTGGCAAAAAAATAAACAATGTGGAAAGGACTCTCTATTCAAAAAATGGTGCTGGGAAAATTGGCTAGCCATGTTCAGAAGAATAAAACTGAACTCCAAATACAAAAATTAACTCAAAATGGATTAGACTTAAATATAAAACCAGAAACTACAAAAATCCTAGCAGAAAACCTAGATAACACTCTTCTGGACAGGCAAATAATTTATGACAGAGACCCCAATAGCAAAACCAAAAACAGCCAAATGGGACTTAATTAAACTAAAAAACTTCTGCACAGCAAAATAAATAATCAACAAAGTGTACAGAAAAACTTTCTCCCTGAATGGGAGAACATATTTACAAATGATGACACAGAAAGAGCTAATATCCAGAATCTATAAGGGAACTCAAGCAATTTAACATGAAAAAATCTAATAACCCTATTTAAAAACGAGCAAAGGACATGAATAAACACATCTCAAAAGAACACACATGCAGCCAACCTTCATATGAAAAAATATTAAACATCACTAATCATCAGAGAAATACAAATTAAAATCCCCAGTAAATATCACCTCACACCAATGAATGGCTATTATTAGAAAATCAACAGATGTTGGCTTGGTTGCCAAGAAAAGTGAATGCTCACTCTACAAGTGGGGTTGCAAACGAGTTCAACTTCTGTGGAAAACATTACGGCGATCTCTCAAAGAAAACATTGAATTACCATTGGACATAGTAATCCCACTATTTGGTAGGGATCTGAACCAAGGAAAAGAAATCAATACATAAAAAAGTTACTTGTACCCCTATGTACATTGGAGCATTATTCACATTAGCAAAATCTTGGAACCAACCTAAGTGCCCACCAACAATTAACAGAATGGAGAAAATGTGGAATACATACATCCTGGAATACAACACAACCCTAAAAACTAGAATGAAATAATCATGTCCTTTGCAGCAACATGGATGGAACTGGAGATACCATCCTAAGCGAACTGACCCCCAAATAGAAAACCAAACACCACACATTCTCTCTCATATGCAGGAGCTAATGGTCACAAAGATGGAAATAATAGATACGGGTGACACCAATAAGGGGGGCTGTGGACAGAAGGTTTAGGGTTCAGAAATTACCTATTGGGCATAATATTCACTATCTGGGGAATGGGTCCCCTGAGACCGAATCCTCACCACTCTGCTATATGTCCATGCAACAAACATGTATGTTTACGTCCTGAAACTCAACTAAAAATGAAAACAAAAGAGTCCTTAACTGATTCATTGATTGGTTTGTATACATCACTCAGAAAATTTATCTTCATAGAGGGATGTTTCTTAGAATTCCTATGTGGTTTATTGGTTTTCTCACAATATAAATGAGATTATCTTCTTTTGTTTCTACACAAATTCTGACATATATTTAAGTAGAAAAGCTCTGCTTCCTCTGTATGTTCATCTTTTTTGGCTACTTAAATAGACTCTCATATGAGTTGTAATTTTTAAAACTGATTTACTTCCATTTTGTTTCAGACAATATTGATGCCTTCAAATAATCACAAGTGTAGTTTGATTGTTTTTTCTATTTGCATAGTTAATCTCTGGTGAGATATTGAATAGTAATGACAACAGGGACCCTTGTCTTGTTCTTACTACATTTTGTGGTTAAATTTTTCTGAAAGCAGGATTTATTGAGAGGACAGAAAAGCTCCCACAGCAGGAGGGGACCCAAAAGGGGTTGGCTGTGTTTAATTTTTTACCATCACATATGATGCTTAACGTAGGTTTTGTGGTTGTTGTTTCTGCCTTTAAGCTGAGTTAGAGACTTTGCTTATGTTTCTAGCTTACTGTAGAGATGAGGTCTTGCCAAATTGCCCCGGCTGGTTACGAACCTGCAGGCTCAGGCAATCCACTCTCCACGGCCTCCCAAAGTGCTGGGATTACAGGTTGAGACACCGAGCCCGGCAGGGATTTTCATTTTTTAAATTACAAGTCAGCCTGAATGTTACCTATGGGCCTTTATAATAAACTTCTTGCAATCCTTAAATAAACATCACTGTGTCATAATATTGTCTATTAATTTACTACTGTGCATTATCTTCAGAATAAACTAGTCCAAAAGTGAGATGGCATGACAGGGACCTAGGATCTTAAGTTAATTTGTCTAAAGGTGGGGGGGAAAATTGTGTTCATGTCTCTTATTCTCCAAATTTTAATTTTATTAAAAGATGTGGTTGGTAGTGGAAACCTATCATTGCGCTGTTGAGATACAAAAGGAAGTGTAGCGAGACAGTCAATTGTCTAAAACAATCAGTTGTTTTTGTCTAATATGTCAAATGTGTGTGCACTAGTTTGGGACAGCTAATTTTCCACTAACTCAAATGTCAGGGAGGTCTCTGCAAAAAGTTTTACTGTTTCATAAGGGACAAATAAAGTGACTTGATTTTTAAATGTCCTCTTCTTCTGTGTTCTTGAAGATTTATTCAGCCTTGCCTATATGTTCAAGCCCTCACCACACTCTAGTAGTTCTAAGAGGATGAATTAAATAAATTCTATACTAGCAGCTCAGCATGCATTGGTCTTATTGCAAGTTCCAAGCCCCTTCTACTCAGTTATTCTTCTCTCCTCTCAATGGGTGAATGGCTATACTAAAGTAAAGACTCTCTATTTCATCATCAGTGTCTTTATTCTCTTATTGTCATTCATGCATTTCTCTATTGAGAACATATTCATTGAGCAACTGTTAGTTACCCAGTACTGTCCTCAGTGATGGGGAAAGAGCAGGGACTCAGGTCAGGTTTTCGTCCTTATGACATTTGTGTTTGAGTGGGAGGAACACGTGAGGTGAACAGAAAGGCAAAAAGAGACCAAATCAATGATCAAGATTGAGGCACGCTGTAAAAAAATAAAAAGGAATGACTCAAAAGAGACTGGGGAAGGCCCATCTGAAGAGAGAACATCTGAATTGAGACCTGAATGGTAAGAAGAAACTGTTTGTGGTAAAATTCTTATGAAAGATGATTCCTGACAGAGGCCACTCCAGACCTAGGAAAAGAATGAGTTTACCAGTGCCAAGGAACAGATGCAAGGCAGAGCCTCACCAGCCAGGCACCTTCCCTTCTGAGTTCTGCCTGTTGGCATCTGCTGGTCACTTGGGAACCCATAACTTGTTACAAGGCCAGTTTACCCCCAGAAAAGTGGGATTAAAGCACTAAGCAACCCCCTTTCTGTTTTTTCACTGTGCTTTTCATTATTATGCTAGCATATTTCTCATGGTGATGACTCTGGTCAGATTTTCATATCTCTGCTCTCCCTCACCACCACACCGCGAAATCCTTGATCCTTAACTTTCTTTTTTTTTTTTTTTTGACTTTATTTTGTTATGGAGACATGGGGCACAAATCAGAATTAGGTATATAAGTAATCGATGTGTAGGTGAAGTTTGGGCCTCCAACCAGTCCTCGCTTTCCCTGATTTAGAACCAGACACCCTTTATGTTGCCATGTCTCTCCCTCCCTCTACCCTGAACACCTGGTCTCTTCTGATCTCAGAAGCCAAGCAGGGTTGGGCCTGGTTAGTACTTGGATGAAAGAATCCTTGACTAAAGAGTTCATATTTAGTTGTTCTTTAGTCCACGTGGACTGACGAAGTATTTTGAACATACTAGATTCTAAAGAAAAGCCTGCATGATCTGTTATTTTATTTTCTGATCTACTGATGTAAATGATAAATTATGGCAGAAAAATGTTTTGAAGAAAAAGTAGGTAGTACTAGAAAATATAAATAAACCAAATGCAGAAATTATAGCCTAAATACAGATTCCGTGAAAATTCTTATATTACAAAATCTCCTTCCTTTAGTTAAATAATATATTGACTTCAGTAAGTAAGAAGAATGACTGCGAGTAACTGAAAATACCACATTTGGGTATTTGCTCATTTGAGTACAGTAAACATTTTGCAATACATTGCTAAATTTATAGGGTACATCTTGGTACAGAACATCTTCTTGGGACTCATTGCAGAAAAATTCTTAGAATGTCCAGGGAAAAATTTAAAGGAGACTAAAATATCTAAAAATATATCGGAAAGAGAAATATGGTTTAGAAGAAATGAAATAATATCTGGAAAATGTACAACAATCCCTCCCTTTTCCAGAGAAAGAGGCAGCAGAATTTTCCCCTTTTGGAATTCTGTTGATGAGGCTCTGTTGATTGACGTCAGCCGAAATGTCTCAAATTCTGACTTCACTTTGTTTACGTATTTGCAGGGTGACTTTTAGCACCTATTTGAATAAATGATATGGATCTTATTTCAGCTAAAAATTACACATTAAAGTTGTTTTCTCTCCAAGGGATTTTCAGAATTGTCACAACCCTTCCTTTCACCTTTCATATATTTTCCTGTATTGCTACTTATGGCCAGTTCTCTGAAACTATGCTTAATTTGAAATCAAATAACAATTGATGTTTCACTTCAACTAAAGCATGTAAAACACAGAGAATACATTGCATGCATTGAGATGTCTTTAGACAAGCAGGTTTATCTAAGCTAGGGTGGTGGAAATAACTCTGGATCATATGAGAAAGAATCGATTTTACTCCTAAATCATTCATGAACAATATTATGCGATCTTAAGAATAAACTAGAACTTATCTTTGCCTCAATTCACAATAAAGTAAAACGTATGTTACGCTTTTATTTTGCAATATAAATGAGATCATGAATAACAGTTTAACATTATGATGGCACTAACTTTGTAAGACACATAATAATAATAACTAATGAAAATTGAATGCTCATAATAAGTGAAGCACTGAGGTAAGGGCTTTCCATGCATTATTTCATGAACATACATAACAGATAAGTATTTTGCTATCGTTAAGATTCACAAGGGAGAATACCAAGGCTTAAGGTACATCATTACCTTGCCCAAGGTCATGGACCTAGTAAATGACTGAGCCAAGATTTCAGCCCAGAGTATTTGATGAAAGAATGTGCCCTTAAATGCTGAAATGTGATGATTCTGGATTTCCACTGGCTTTATACTATTTTATCTAATCTCCCATGTAACACATTGCACATATTTGAGGGAGAGTTTATACGCTTTGAGAGTATAGCAAGTGGCCACAAAACAGAATGCTTCTCTGTGTGTAGCTAACTGATCGATTCAGAAATCAAAAATGTAACACTCTCTGTTCACCTGAGCTTACCAGTCCTGACTGCAGGAGCAGATGGCATGTCTTGTGCAATGCCAAAGCACATAAACATTCTGGAAGAGAATAAATGAGAACACACAAGAACCACCAACATCGTCACTGCTTTAGAATCAACTCTGTCTCTCCCTATTTTTACAATGTATTTGCTATGTCATCATATTATGCATAATATTTTTGGACAGGTTTGGCATATTTTGACCATGGTCATCATTATGAAGGAATGTGTGCTTAGATCAATTGAATTTGATGAGAAGCTGTTTGATGAACCAAGTGCTTGCTATGTGGCCTGGTTTGTCATAAAATAAACAGCTAGGGAAGTGTGAAAATCATTGGAATAGATTAGGAAGAAAGAATATCCATCTTCCTTCTCAGAAACATTGAAAATGTATAAGTATTATTCTTCACTAAGGATTTGACATATTAACCCTTTAAATAAACATTCACATCTAACACTTGGATAATATATACACCAGAACTAAATGGGAAAAAAAAAATTAATGGCCTCCTTTAGAAATGTCTAGCTCTAAGTCTTGTTTCATTTTTTTCTTTCTAAGAGTCTAACAACGGGTAGAAATTAAATTAACATAAAAAGGCACCCATTTTAACTGAAGTCCATCATCATTTTGAAAAACAACTAAAGGTATATTAAAGCAAGACATTTCTATTCTGAGAGAACAAAATTTTTCAAAATTTTATCCACCTTTCTTTTCTGTTCAGAGCAAACGATAACGTCCAGTTCATGAGATTCTATTTAATTGGACCTCACTGTTATTTCACGTCCCTCGGGGCTCTTACATCTTCTCTGTGAAAAGAGGATCACAACAAAGAGTCACATTTCAATGGAGATTCTGAAACCTGCACTTGCATTCCAAATAGACTAAAGAAATGAACAAGCAGAAGACAATGCCAAGGTACACTGGAAAACTTGGAAGAACACCCACCCGTTGCTGCAGCAACTAACTGGCATTGTAGAATAATTGTTGGAGAGAATACCAGTGAGGCATTGGCTTCCTTTTCACTTGTCTAGCATGAAACTTTCTATTACACGTAACTGTTTTTCAACTCATTAAGGTTTCCTTCTATCATTTCACTGAGGTTCCCAAGTTGTGAAGAATGTTATGGACACAGTGGGATGTGTGTTACTGCATAATGTGTTTTTTCAATTATGTGAACATTAATGGTATACGAAAGTGAAAAAATGTAGGCTAATACCCAAACTAAAGCTTCTGGGACTAAACCAATTTGGGAATAACTAAAATGCAGAGTTGTAATTATTTGGGTAATTGCTAATTTGAAGATCAAAGCAGAGAGAGGCCCAAATTTCACCTGTATGATACCACTTATTTACCTAATCCTGAATTGTACCCCTCATCTTTAAAATTAAAAAAATCCAAATTATGATCTTGACATCATTAACACACAACTAAAATAAAATCATCTTCTAAAATTTAATTTTACAAGAGAATCTAATTATATCTCAATAAATTAACATGAATTTAAAGCAAAGCAGTGTCATCAGAAATAGAAAAAAACATTTCCAGAATTTTGTGATCTTGCATTTTTTAAAGAGTGAAGCTATAAAATAGCACATAAGAAATGTTTTCAAGAAGACCTAGAGAAAAATTAGTACTAATATTAATATAACAATTACTAATATTACCAATATTAGCAAAATTATCTTATAATTTACATAAACATGGCAAATGTTTTCAACAATATTACTGTGCTCAGTATAAAAATATTTGAAATATCCCTTGTAATTATGACTAAGTCAATTTTCTCCAAAAGATTTAATAAATATAATAAAGTCCAATTCCAGTATAATTATCAGATTATTATTTTATTTCAACAATTTGATATATCAATACGTAGCTTTCTTTAAAAAATGAAGATGTTGAGATTCATCCTACTACATATAAAAAAAACCATTAAAACCATAGTGATAAAGAGTATGGCACTAGAATCACAATAGATTTGTAGAACACTGAAAATCTAGAAATAGATATTTGTATATATGGAAATTTAGTTATTATGATTGCTAAGCTTGATTTCAGTGAGAATAAGATGAATCATTCACTAAAATATGCTGGAACAATTTGTTACAATAGATTAGTCAATACTGATGCATTATTATTAACCAAGTCTCAACTTCCGTTAAGGTTGACTCTGTGTTGTGTATTCTATCACTTTTGATAAATATATTATAAGTACTCACTATTATTATGTTATAAACAATGCATTTATTTCCTTAAAATCTTCTGTGATCCATCTTTTTGTAACCCCTTTTCTCCCTCCAAATCCCTGGCAACCACTGATCATTCGACCATATCCACAGTTTTACTTTGTCCAGAATGTTCTATAGTTGGAATCAAACAGCATGCAATTTTTTAAGACTGATTTCTTTCACTTAGCAATATACCTCTAAGATTCCTCCCTGTCTTTTTGTGACTTGATAGCTCATTTCTTTTTATTAATGAATAATACTCATTGTATGCATGTGCTATGGTTTATCCATTTACTTGTTAAAGAACAGTTTGGTTGCTATTAAGTTTTGACAACTGCGAATAAAGTTGCTATAAACCTTTACGTGTATTTTTTTTTCTCCTGTGGATAAAGTGTTCAATTTATCTGGGTAAATACCATGAACATGAGTGCAGCATCATGTGGTAAGAATACGTTTGGGTTAGTAAAATGAACGATCAATCTGCCTTCCAAAGTTGTACAATTTTTCATGCCCATTGACAATCAATAAGAGTTCCCGTCACCCCACATCCTTGTTAGTATTTGGTGTCATCAGTGTTGATTTTAGTCATTCTAATAGGTGTGTAGTAGCATCTTATTGTCACTTTAACATACAATCTTCCAATGACATACCATGATGAGTATGTTTTTGGATGCTTATTTTATGTCTGTGAGTCATCTTTTGTGAGGTGTCAGATACTCACCCACTTTTAAATGGAATCTTTTGTTTTTTAAATGTTCTGTTTCAAGAGTTCTCTGTATAGTTTGGATACCACTTTTGTATCGGATATGTTTTTGCAATTATTTTCTCTCAGCCTGTGACTTACTCTTTTATTCTCTTAACTGTGCTTCTCACAGAGGAGACGTTTTTAATCTTAATGAAGTCCAAATTACCAGTTTTGTTCTTTCATGGATTGTGCTTTTGATGTTTTATCTATGGAGTCTTTGCGAACCCAATGTCACTGAGATTTTCTCCCACGTTGTGTTCTAGGAGTTTTAGAGCTGTACATTAAATCTGGACTAAAATTGTATTCTCTTTCCATATTCCAAATTGTGATTCCACTTTCATCGAGCCTACACTCCGATTAAAAAAAAAAATGTAGTCATTTGAATTGTTCCTCCTCCACATGTAATTTGTCAGTTTTTTCCTCTTGTCATTTTAAATATTATTCTTTATCTTGCTTTCTCTAGTTTGACTGTAATATTTCAGAGACGACTTTTTAGTATATATTTAGCTTGGGGCTAAACTGAACTTCTTGAATTTCTACAGGTCTTTCACCCATTTTAGAAAATTTAATGCATTATTATTTCAATTTTTTTCTTTTCCACTTACTCTCTCATTCAATTCAGAGAGTCTAGCTAAATAAATTTAAAATTTCTGAAATTGCCCCAGAGGACCCTTTATTTTTTTGTCTGCATCGTCTAATTATGTTCATACCTCCTGACATTTATTAACTCTTTTGTTATCTCTAATCTGCTATTAAAAGCATCTAGATATTTATTTCAGATACAGTATTTTTCTGTTCTAGACTTTCCATTTGTTTCTTACCTAAAGTTTCTATTGATATTTAGAAATTCGTTCTGTCTCACTCATTGAAAGCAAATGTTCCTTTCTATTTGTGAACAATACAATACAATAGCTACTTTAATCATCAGTATCAGTTAATTCCAGCATCTTACTCCCCTCAGGGTCAATTTCCATTGGATTTTATATGGCAAGGTAGGTAGATTATATCTTGGGCCTTGTGAATCATACAGGGTAGACACCCTGGATTTTATGTTCTCCCTAAAAGAAAAAAAAATTGCAGAGAGTTATCATGTCAACTCAAATTCAGACTGCACATAATCTTCCTGTCGTGAGTAGTGACCGAAACTTCGTTTGTGTTCCTTTTTGCTGAACTGAGCTGCTTAGAATCCATCTAGTCCGTGTGACCTTGGGCACTACACAGAGATTTGAGCAGCAATTATACAAATGATTTTGCTTTACTCTCTCTGTATCTCCTTTCTAGAATTTCTGTTCTCATTTTTCAGTTGTCATGATTGCCCCAAATTCTATTCTCTGATCTTTCATGCCTGCCATACCGAAGAATTTTTAATTCCTGTCTTCACCATTTCACTTAGCACATATTGAAGCATGTCTTAGTCTAAAAGGCATAAAATTCACAAAGTACAGCTTTCTTTTTTCAAGTGGTGATGGTGACCTCAACTAGTATCTCCCTAATTTTGGTCACTCTCCAGTGCCCTCAAATAGTTGTTTTTATATTGCATTCAGAGTTTGGTGGTTGTTATCTATGAGAAGATTGGTCCAACTGGAGTTATTCTGCCATTATAAGGAGCTAAAAACTTTGAAGCAATGTTTTTGGTAGCCAAAAATTGCAAACATCCTAAATGTCCATCAGCAATGGCGTGGTTTGATAAATTGTGTTATAATAACAGAAAAGAGTGTCAAATAGCAAAAAAATGAGCGAACTACAGCTCCATATCACAGCATGGGTCAATATTAGTGTGTTACTTAGCATAGGACATATTAAGCTATGGTAGAAACAACATATGACAAGGCAGAAAGATGACTAAGCAGAAACAGAGGTTTAATACAGAACATTCCAATACTGCCATCTGTCTAGAACAAGTGTCAGCAAACTACTTGTAAGGAGCTAGGTAGTAAATATTATAAACTTTGCAGGCCATGTGGTCTTGGTCACAGCTTCTCACTCTGTCATCAACATGTAAAAACAGCCACAGACAATGCATCAACGAGTGGAATGGCTGTGTTCCAATAAACCTTTAGCTCCACAAAGAGGTGGTGGGTTAGATTTGGTCCATGGACATAGTTACCAATTGCATGATTTGTAGAATTTCCAGGAGTGCCTGGCCTTTCTGTGGTAGCTCAGATATTCAGGCTGCTCTGGCCCTTGGGTACCGCAAAATTTCACAAACAAGGGGTTAGGGCTAGGGTTAGGGTTAGGGTTAGGGTTAGGGTTAGGGTTAGGGTTAGGGTTAAGGTTAAGGTTACCAACAGCTATACCAACAACTAATTGCTGCAGCCCAGAAGGTTCACACAGCACTTCTGCCCAACATCTGTTATTCAAAATTAGGTTTATGTTTCTAACCAGGTATAAGAAAGCTGAGAAAGAGAGAACACTTGCGAACTTTGAAATTGTCTAACTTAACACACGTTAATTTTTAAAAAAACAAGTCCCAGATGATAATACACAGCATAAAGAGTGTATTTTAGTGGAAAATTTAGCAAAGATAAATTACAAAATGGTTAGATATTTAAAAGTACATGATGATAGCAAAGGATAAAAAAAGCAATAAGTGATAAATTCAAAATTAAGCATTTTACATTTCTTTAGAGGGAGATACAGACGAACATAAGGTTAGAGCACATAAGTACATTTAACTTTTGGTGTTACCTTAATTCTGGACTGAGCAATGTGTTTAAGAATGGTTATTATTGTAAAAAAAAAAAAGTAGTTCTAGGAGAATTGTACATTTAGACATTATATACTACTTCTTCTAAAAATCAAATCTTCAGGAAAGTTTATGTCTTCATATTACATGCTTTTATTGCATGTTACCTGATCTCACTGTAATTTTAAAGGTTTCTGTATATTTGTTGAATAACCATTACTTTCATCACACTAAAAGCCAAGAAAATGACTATCTGTCGTTATTATCTTCCCAGTGCCCACCCTGATTTCTGCATCGCTGTATGCATTTCATAAATATTTTTTTAATGAGAGAACTTGAAAGCACAGAAAAAAAGTGAAGAAGAAAATCACTTAAATGCCTTACACAACAACTCGAGAAACAGAAGACAGCATTTATCTGGTGCTTGTTTGTGATTATAGCCAATATCTATTATTCTCAAAAGGCCATGAAGAAATAAATGGTCTAGACAAGTGTTTTTTTGTTCTGTTGTTTTGTTTGCTTTAAAGGCGCAAAGAATCCTCTTACAGATTAAATATTACTCTAAAAGCCAGAATTTAAAATGGTTAAAACATTGTTTCACTGATTTCAATTGTGTGTGAAGCTTTGCCCTTGACTTCCTGGACCCCTTCATATTCAACAATTGCTGAGGGTCCCTCTTCTCACGTCCAGTGTAAATTAGGCCCCAGCATGCACAGTCGTTAGTGAGAAGTACTTAAAACAGGGGGAGGAGTAGAAGAGGACATATTGCTGCCATACTCTTCTGTAAAGATTTATATGAATGACATCTACACTTTCTCTCTCTCTCTCTCTCTCTTTATTATAAAGATGTGAGGTACAATTTGGGGTTAGGTATACAAACGTTGATTATGCAGGTACCCTTGTTGATGAGGTGAGTCCCTTCCTCCCTGGCAGTTTCCCTCAACTGCCAATCCCCGGCCTCCCCGACAGTTTCCCACTACTGACAATCCCTTTCTTATAGTATTATGATCATTGTTCAAGGTCCGCTTATGAGTGAGAATATATGGGATTCTGTTCTTTGTTTCTGTGATAGATTGCTGAATATGATCATCTCTAAATCCAACCAAGTTGCTGTGAAGTCCATGTTTGTCTTTTTTTATGGCTGCATAATATTCCATTGTGTCTATGGACCACATTTTTTATCCAGTTCAGCTTCAACGGGCAGCATGGTTGGTTCCATGTTTTTGCTATTGTGAATAGAGCTGCAACAAACATAAGTGTGCAGATGTCTTTTTTGTAGAATGATTTGAGTTCCTCTGGGTATATTCCCAGTAGGGGAATTGCTGGGTCATATGGAAGATCAATTTCTAGTTCTTTCAGAAATCACCACACTGTCTTCCAAAGAGGTTGCACTAGTTTCATTCTCACCAGCAATGTAGAAGCGTTCCTTTTTCTCCACATCCCCACCAGCATCTGTTGTTTGTTTTATTAATGATGGCCATTCTTACAGGGGTTGGGTGGTATTTCAATGTGGTTTTGATTTGCATTTTTCTGATGATGGGTGAGGCTGAGCACTTTTTCATGTGTTTGCTGACTGCCTGTATATCTTCTTTTGAGAAGTATCTATTCATGCTTCTTGCCTTTTTCTCTCTTTTTAAGGGTGTTTGTTCAGAACACTTCTTATGGAATCATCTCATGATTTGTATCTTTTACATCGTATAATCAACAGCTACTCCCTAACTGCATATACCAAACTCTGGCTACATGCTTTTTAAGCTTTGCTGAATCATCAGAGTAGGTATTTCTATTTCCAAAAATGAAAATTCACAAACTAGTGATTAGGGAGTTTAAATTCCCTTGTCTAAATTCAAAGCGCCACTCCATGTCATATCCATTATGCAAAGTTTAGGCTTCTTTGCTATATTATATACACATGTAATTAATTTATGTGTTTGTGAGATTTCCTTTTAAATTAAGAGTCACCGATTGTAGTTCCGCTCAGAAATTAGTCATGGCCAACAGCAAGTTCTGGAAGCCAAGACTCCAACCGTATTAGAGAGCATGGGTAAGTCAACATTAACAACTGATGGCTTTGCTGCTTTGTTCACCTTGTCAATACATTGAATTGATTTTTAAAAAAATATTTCTGCATACAATGACCATCTAAAAGAAAGTTTAGATTTTCTTAATTTCATCTTGAAATCACTTTTAATTAATTCTGTCATAGCAGTGGTTAAATAATCTCATTGCAGTAGATTATTGCTAAATTTTTGGAATTTAAACAAGATATTTTTTCAGTAGTGTGACAATATTGGTATTAAAACTTTGTTGATCTTGCAAAAAATTTTGTCTTGTGTAGGATGCTTGAATTCCTAGTGATGCATAAAGACCAGCAAAACAGACATAAGACAGTGAACACAACTGAAAAAGGAATTTGTGATATCAGAAGCATGCATTATATGTTATATCCCAATTTTCCTCAAAGGAACTTTCCAGCCATTTACAAGAGCACTAATGGACAAGGAAATGAAAAAAATCCTGACATTTCATGGACTATTTGGGTTATTACTAATTTTACCCTAATAATAATACCTGGTAATCCAGAATAACACCTTTGTCCACATGTCTAAGTGGTAGTTGTTTGAAATTGGGTGGGTGATAAATGGAAATTTGACTTAAATCCATTCACATTGCTCACTGGCTCCTTGAACCAGACAAGTATCTGATACCCTTGGTTCCCAAATTAAGATAAGAATAAATATGACCAGCAACTAAGAGAATACCCACAGTAACTCTCTGGTCTGTAGTCTAAAGGATAACAGGGTTAAAAGAGTCAATAGGAAGTTCCTGATTATCATCCTTCCACTCAAAAAAAGCAAAACATTGCCAAGATTCCTGAGCGAGCCCTGGAGATTAGTTCTACCAAAAAAGGCAAAAGACATTGGAGTGCTTATTTGAATCACTTCATGATCTAACATGCCTATTGTCCCATGAAGAAGGTAGGTGAGGACTGGATTATCATAAACTCAATTAGTTCCAGTTGTTGATGTCATTTCACATTGTATTCACTATTACTTTATCTTCATGTGTCTTCCTGAGCATATCAACAAAACTCCAATAAGTTACATGTAACAATTAATCTTGAATTTTTTTTCTACTCTTTTCCAAAAGTTAGCAGAAAATCAGGATTTGTTTGCCTTCATTGAATAGGGGTAATATGTCTTCACTGACTTGCCTCAGTAGTTCTGTATCACTCAAGACCTTTCAATCTTCTCACCAAGACTGTGCTGTGCCCTGTTACCTTGATACTGTCAGGCTTCTAGGACCTGCTGAACAAAAGACAGCAGGACCGCCTCATGACTGGGAAAGCAGCATCACTAAAAGATGGAAAATTACAAAACAAAACAAAACACACAAACAAAAGAAACAATAAACAGGCTGGTTCCTGAGTAAAGTTCTGGGGAATTTAGAAGTCTGGAAATTTCAGGATATCCCCCCTCCAAAGGAAAGTTAGTTTGCTTCACCTTGCACGCTTTGCAACAAAGAATGAGAAAATAACACGTGGTACATCCTTTGGGATTTTACAGGGAAAATAATAATTTATTTGCATATATTGTTCTGATTCATTTACTGAGTAACTCAAAATGCTACTGTGTTGAGAGTCCAATAGAGAGGAGAAGATAGTTTAACTGATTTGGGCTGTACATCAGTACCTCTCACTGAAACCCTAGGATCTAGGAAATCCGATATCACTCTGTGTCTGTGGCAGGCCTAGATAATATGTGGCATTTGTGGAAAGCCCTCACGGAGAGAATCACAGCAAAGCTTCTGTGGTTTTAGAGTAAAGTCAGGCCTTTATTGACAAAAGTCATTTTTCTCCTTTAGATAAATAACTCTTAGCTTACTACTGGATCCTGGTAGAGATTGAATGCCTGATTGTAAAACTTGGTAACCAAGTAACCCAAGCTGCCTATCATGACAGGGTGTTAACAGACAATATAAGTCAAAAAAATCAAGCATGTTCTTCAACTTTGACGTTAAATGCAATGTGAACAGGATCTGAAAGCACAAATATGTTCGTTCGAGGAATAGTTAGAATGCTGGAGGAAGGGATAAGAGAGTCGTGGCATTTCAGCCCCACTCATGAGTTGAGTTATATAGCATCTAATTTTTTTTTTGGCAAAAGAGAAGCAGGCTAGATAAGACAAAGGCAAGAATTTACATAAGTAGGTGGTGGATAATTGTTCGAGAAGTACTTGGAAAAAGTTGGAAAGGAGGGATTGGCTACTAGGATGTTTTAGAAAAATGTATTTGGATGAAACTTTTGGAATGAGTTCGGGGTGTGAGAATATTATGCAACATATGAGATGCAAATATTCACCAGACGTTCCCCACAGTAGTTGGGACTTTCAACACCCTGGTGGCTCTCGGTTGACTTCTTCCCCAAGCCTCTTTACTGCTTGGCCAGTGAACGCCATCACCTTGCCTGGATCAGATGCCATGAGCCTGCAGAGTCAGAGGCAATGCAGCAAGCCCACACTACCCTACTCCACAGCTCACCAGCTCCTGCTTCTTCTGAGCTGCTGAATTGTCTGCACCAGTGAAAAAGACCAAATCTAAATGGATCATTTCCTGATTGTCTAGCCAACCACATGATAGGAGATTAAAATGTCTAGCCTCATCTATCGAGAAGGGGATAATTTATTCCAGATTAGTATTTTTCCTTCATTCCTGACATGCTTTTTCTAGCTCTGAGTTGACATAATCCTTTATTCACAACTTTGCTTCAGGTCAAATAACTCATTTTTCATGGAAAAAATTAAAACGATAGCCTGACAATCATAGCATTTACTGTCTTACCATGCATCTCATCATGCAGACTCACCTGACCTTACAGAGCTGAAATTGTCTGAATGCTGTGTGGAATTAAATTGCATAATAAATTTGATTTTGTGGTATTCTCAGTATATTCTCAGAATCAGGCCAGAATACAGAAAACAAGGGATATATGTGTGTGTTGCATCTCTTACCCCCATAATTAATGGAACCCTCACAAGGTCCTGTCTAAGGATCCTGACAAGAAGTTTGGAACACAAAGTTAAGTTATTCCATCAAGGGACCCTCTAACGGGTCTGAATGAACTAGAGTCTAAAGCTGCCATGTGTCCACTTCAAGCCCCCACTGCTGTAGGATAGAGATGAAAAATAAAGGGCACAAACCCTGACTATGAGGAGAAACAGGTTTGTTGGGGGAGAAGACTGTAGTCCATTTACAACCCAAGATCTTCCCTAGGGTGCCTCTTGGTCAGACACATATAACGGTACATTTATTGGAAGACTCCAGAAATCTCAGAGACTGTAAAAACTTCATACAGGTAGGGCTATCAATAAATTCTATTTCTCAGAAATAGTAGTCTGATTTACCTTACCATGAAAACAGCCTCAACTGCCTGCAGGGTTGGCTGAGGGAAAATGAAATATTGAACGATTAATGGAGAATGAAAGCATAAATATCAGAAATAACCTTGTAACAACTGCAGAAACATAACGTCCTAATTTGTGTTCTCTAGGAAGTATAGCTTAAGGCCAAGTTCAGATGCTAATGTTTTGGGGATGAGTGTTCAACTCCAGCGAAGCAATCATGAAGAGAGAAAAAGAAAAAATGAGTCAAGGAGGAGGAGAAACAAAAACAAGGTAGTATATTTTTTAACTTCCCCAGTTTCTCAAGCAAACACAGCAGGTTTCTTGGTCAAGTAAGTTTTTAGAGAAGCCATATGAACCCACAAGCTCAAGGAATGGTCCATTATAGGCAGGAAGGGCATGCAATGAACCTACTGGTTACTTCACTACCTCTTGGTTTTCACTTGTCAAAGTCCAACACATGAAAAGATCACAGACCCTCTCTTCTGGCTCATGTCAGTCAGTCCCGCTGCATAGACACTAGGAAAGTCAGAGATTTAGTGGTTTCATTTGCAATGAATCTGGACATTGGAGCTTGTTTTTAGTTTTCAGCATGGAAGACTCATTGGAGCTTGCACAAAAGCCAAGGCTTTGACCTGAAGGAGACTGAAGTGCTTTGTAGGATTAAGACGAAAAAGTGAAGTGAAGTCAGGGCTTTGTGACATGCAACGGTCAACTCCAAAGCTAATGTATACTAAGGCCAAACAAGCTCAGAAGGCCTGGAGTTCAAGTAGGTTGCAGGGTTCATGTGCTGTGATATCTACCATATCTCTACCCTGTCAGTGTCATGAACAGATGTAAATTTTTTTTTTGAGTTGGAGTCTCGCTCTGTCGTCCACACTGGAGTGCAGTGGCTGCTCCCAACCACCACAGCCTCGACCTGCTGGGCTCCAGGGATCCTTTCACTTCAACCTTCCAAGTAGCTGGAACTACAGGTGTGTGCTACCAAGCCAGGCTGATTTTTTGATTTATTGTAGAGATGAGGTCTCGCCAAGTTGCCCAGGTGGGTCTCGAACCCGCGGACTCAGGAAATCCACTCACCTCAGCCTCCCAAGGTGCAGGATTACAGGCTGAGCCACCGAGCCTAGATAGATGTAAATATTTTTAACCTGGATTTTTATTTTTTTGCCCTCTTTTCCTGTTCATTTCTTCTGAAACACAGAATCTGTAAGTGGCCCTCTGGACTGGAAGCAAGTGGCATTAGCTATTGAAATTTTTGTTAACCACATCTGGAGACAACAAAAATCAAAATTTTACTTGTATAAGTGATAGTTGAAAACTTCAGATATTTAAGATTTAATTTTTCACTCTGTCAAAATTGCACACGCACACACACACATACATGAATAAGCATAGATAAATAATAGATTTTATATAGGTAGAAATAATAAATAGATATAGCTAACAAAACATTCACTCAAGAATGTCATGAGGTATACCAAACCTAAAATATACTGGATAATAAAATTAGCTAACCCTTTATTTACATTGAAATTTAAATTGTATATTTTGGCGTATACTCAAACTTGAAAACAGAAAATTCCACTGAAATACATGGAAATGTTTTGATATATAATCAGGCTTTCTTTAATTTGTTTCAGAATTTGTAGCTTTACTTTACATAGTCATGCACTTTAAAAATTTAATATGTACTATGTTTATATGAAGTATTATATTTGTATAGTTTTATATATGTGTACATATATCTGGATTGCATATAGGAATATATATGTATGTGCATATATGAAAGAAATATTTATAAAGGAATATATATATATGTATATGTGGGTGTCTGTCAATTTATCCATTTCCCATTGTTGCATCAAACTTTTTTAGCATCTATTGTTAAATTTTATCACATAACTATCCATTTTAAGGATGACAGTGAGGTTTTTGTCTAATAATATATTGAGACTCTGCATTATAGCTATTTCTAAAATGTGCGGCTGGAGTTATTTTTGTTTGTACATTTAAGATTTATTAATTTTTATAAATGATTGATATGCAGTCTTATTTTGTTTGTTTCAACCTCTGAAACTTTTCTGTTAACATTTCAAAATATTTTGCATACCTTCCCAACATTTTTGTTCTCTCCTTGAGATTATATTTTATAAAATGTACATTTCACTTCAAAATTGTTAAGGAATTCATGAGAAAAATCTAGTCTCTGCATTATTTTCCATAGTAATTTTGTTATAGCTTTTTTTTCTGTTTTCTATGCTTGTTGGATAATTCATCTTTTGAGGTGATTTTTTAAAAAATTTACTTAACAGGAAATCTTTTAATCTTGTACAAATATTTTGAAATACATTTTGTTGTGTGTGTTTTATTTCATTTTTTCAGATTAAGATGACTTACTAGAGGTAGCTAGAGTGTGTTTCTCTTATAGAATAAAAAAAAAATAGAGCTTCCTTGCTTCCAGAGAGGATCAAACAAGCAGCATGTCCTATGATTCATCAAAGATGTGATCATAACCATATCATGCAAAGAAGTGAAAAACCAGTCAACCTGAGTTGGAACTGGCCAGACTCTCACCTGGATGATGGCACAGACCATAGGCAGCTTCCAGATGCAGTGGGGAAAAATAAGTGATGGTAATTCAGGAATTCTGTGCTCCTACCATGAACCAGGAAGACCCCCTGAGCCTTGAGGACTCCAGTGCCTCACAGGAAATTGCCTTACCCACCTTCATGCCCTGCCAAAACCCACTTGGAGTGGTATAGGAAAAGAAAAACCCCAAGCAACTCCAGCCACCATAGCTCAGGAATTGCTTTCTAGCTAACCTGACAGAAGATGAGTCACAAGGGCAAACTCAGTAGTGGCGGACAGTACCTGGCTGAGGCAGGCAGCTGTAAGAACAACTGAGGCTGGCTTCTCTTTGACTTTCTGAGCACAACAGCATTGCTTCAATGGCCGGGGATTCCCTCCCAATCCCCACCCGGTAGCCAAGAGTGCGTACAGGTAAGGAGCTTCAGCTCTTTTCCTCAGCACCCTCCTCAAAGGCTCAAGACAGACAGAGAGCTTGGGTAATTGCCACAGCCCTGTTCATCTCCTAAGTTGACCATACACTTTCTTGAAGCAACACACACCAAGCAGAAAACTCATAGCCACCACTGAACCTGGCTCTCTCTGGCAAGCAACACCTCTGGTCAACAGCACAGCCCATCACATCGGATGTAATACCCCAGTCTTGGGGAAAGTCTGATCCCAGACCCCAGCCTTAGTCAGATATACAGTTGGCAAATATTTTTTTTCCCATTCTTAGGGCCATCTCACCACTCTCTTAATGGTTTCTTTTGCTTGGCAGAAGCTTGTCAGTTTGATGAGGTACCACCTCACCATCGTATCTCTTATGGCATGTGATTTTGGGGTTTTGATAAGGAATTGATTGCCTATTCCAACTTCGGTAAGAGTGTCTCCTGCATTTTCTAGGATTCTTATATATTGACCTTCTGTACGACCTAGCAATCCCCCTTCTGGGACTATACCTGGAGGAACTCAAGCCATTCGACAAAAAAAGATACCTGTGCATGTATATTTATTGCAGCACTATTCACAATAGCAAAAAACATGGAACCAATGCTGCTGCCCATTGACAGTGGACTGGATAGCAAAAATGCGATACATATACATGATGGAATATCACACAGCCATAAAGAAGGACAGAATTATGGACTTCACAGTAACTTGGATAGATTTAGAGTCTATATACTCAGTGATCTACCACAGAAATAAACAACTGGGCACCACACTAAATGCCCATCAACCGATCACTGGATCACAAAATGTGTATATATACACACCACAGAACACTGCTCAGCTATCAAAAGAATGAAATAATGTCTTTTGCAGCCACTTGTATGGATTTGGAGGACATCGCCCAAGTGAATCAACGCAGGAACAGAAAACCAGACACCACATGTTCTCACTTAAAAGTAGTAGCTAAACTAAGGGTCTGCAAAGGCACAGAGGATGATATAATAGACACTGGAGACTCAGAAGGGAGAGAGATGAAGAGTTGGAGGGACAAAAGTTATCACCTATCAGGTGCAACGTGTACAGGTAGGAATCGTGGGTACACTGAAAGCCCAGACTTCTTCACCGTTGTACAAGGCAACGGTGTAACAAAAACTATTTATATCCCTGAAAGCTGTCAAAATAAAAAAAAATTAAAAATGCAATACAAATGTATTCTGTTTTTCTTTTTTTTTTTTTGAGTTGGAGTCTCACTCTGTCGCCCAGACTGGAGTGCAGTGGCCTCTCCCGGCCACCGCAGCCTCTACCTGCTGGGCTCCGGCGATCCTTCCGCCTCAGCCTTCCAAGTAGCTGGAACTACAGGCGTGAGTTACCATGCCGGCTAATTTTTTTATTTATTGTAGAGATGAGGTCTCACCAAGTTGCCCAGGCAGGTCTCGAACCCGCGGGCTCCGGCAGTCCACTCACCTCAGCCTCCCAAAGCACGGAAAAGTATTCTATTATATGATGTTCTCTGATTCTTTCATCCTCCCTTGTTTCTTAATAATTTAATGATTTGAATACAAAATATAAAACAATACAAAAACTTAACTGATTTACTATTACTGGAATTCAAAAGTATATTTCTCTAAGACCCTCTCATAACATTCCAGATTGCATTTTATAGAACTTTAATTTTCACTTTGTGGATACTTTTGATTTTTAAACACACAATCTTGCTTTTCCTTTGCAGAATTTATTTTAAAAAGACAACTCTGCTTCCTATGTGCCTTTTGTAACGAAATGCTATTTTCTTTTTACAAATTGTTTTAAATCACTTGCAAAGGAAATTTCACCCTGTGGAATACTATTCCGTTTTTAATACAATAGTGGCATATAGATTTCAATGGAGTTTTTTATTTCCATAGATAGAGATGAGAAGACGTCCTTCCCCCAAAAAATTCTTTCCTGACAGCTAGCTTTCCAATTGAGACTGAAAGACAAAACAAAGCAAAAAATGATCCTTTCTTGATTAAAGCTAACATGTGAGAACAAAAAACTCAGTTGTAAGGCTAAAATATGCGGAAAGTGGCTTATATGATCCACCTGTCAAAGGTAAATACCTCTTGCAGACGATAAGTGAGTCCATAGATCACACATGTCTTATAATTTCTCCTCCTGCAAGCATTAAAGCAGGGCACTCTAACAGTTACCGAAAAAGCACACGGAGATGTCACACTGACATGTGTCAACTCTTGCCCATTCTGCTATTGCAACATTTATTGCCAATAAAACGGCGAATAATGTTGCATAAATTGCTTATTCTGCTTTCCATGAGATTTCTTATTAATCTATAATCATCATAAATTTATTTTATATTATAAAATAGTTTTGTTAGGGTTCTATTTTTTAAAAGGTTTGCCAAGTCTTATATCATGAATTCTTGCAATCTTTTTCTATAACTTTACACTGAAATTTTTCTTCCTTTATATACAGCCATATATATATATATCTCATTAAAATAAATGGAATCGCTACTAAGGAAGCACCATCAGGTTGTTTCTCAAATGTTTTAATAATAACCCAGTGTAAACAACACACTATATTCTACCTGCATGGCCTTTTTAGGATTATTTTAGATTTTGTAAAAAAGTTTATTTAAAAGTAAATTAGAGAAAGAGAAGGGAGAGAAAAGATTCACCTACCCAATGTGGGGTAGGGGACCAAAGCCAGGAAGCGTGGCGACAGCCATAGCTCAAACAGCACGTGGTCACACCAGATTCTAGCAAGGCAATGGTCCTATTTTAGATTTTTTAAAAATATATATTTTTTATTTTAAAGTTGTGGGGTACAGTTAAGGGTTAGGTATACAAATATTCATGGTGCAGCTACCCTTGTTGATGAGGTGTGTCCCCCTTTCCCCAGACAGATATTGACTACCATTAATCCCATCTCCCTTCCCCTCCCTGCCCCCCCCCATTTTAGATTTTAAATATTGTTGGTGTGGGAGTTATGTTAAAGTAGAGCAGAGGGTAAAACAGAGGAAGTCAGTGAAGATTTCTGTTGCACTTTAGAGAGTTTTTATTCAACATAGAAACTTAGAATCCTCCCTTGTTTTTCAATACTTTGAGTGCCAAAGAAAATGACATCTAGACTTATGAGTATCAAAGAAAATGTCAAAGAAAATTTTCATTTGGTTGTCTTTCTGCATTCAAGAAATTAGAAGTGAGAAAAAGATTCAAGTAAAACATTCTTTTTCCTTTACCTCCTCATTAAATGCCAAGCCTTCTCACTAATGAGTTTAGAACATATATCTAGCATATGGATATAATTTATTATCAGTCTGAGACATCTTGTTGTGTGAAAAGGTCTGCTTCAATAATTATCCTAGGAAAACAGGCAGAAGCTAGCACTATTCCAGACAAACTAGAAAATAGGGCTACAGTACTAAAATGTCTTTCCTCTCAAAGCCTCAGTTTTCTTCCCTTTTTACTAATTTTAAGAAATATATGATATTTTCTTCCATTACGTTCACAGTTTCAGGTCTCAGATTTAAGTCCTTCATCCACTGGATTTGATTTTTGTATATGCAAGAGACAGAGGTTTAGTTTAATTCTTCTGCACATGGATATCCAGTTTTCCCAGGACCATTTATTTTATTTTATTGGTTTTTTTTTTTTTTTTTTGAGTTGGAGTCTCACTCTGTTGCCCAGACTGGAGTGCAGTGGCTGCTCCCTGCCACTGCAGCCTGGACCTGCTGGGCTCCAGCAATCCTTCCACCTCAGCCTTCCAAGTAGCCGGAATTACAGGCATGCGCTGCCATGCCCAGCTGGTTTTTTAATTTATTGTAGAGATGAGATCTCGCTGCCCAGGCGGGTCCCGATCCTGCGGGCTCAGGCAATCCACTCACCTCAGCCTCCCAAAGGCGCGGGATTACAGGCTGAGCCACCGAGCCCGGCTTCCCAGGACCATTAAAAAAAATTATTTATTTTAAATACGTGGGGCAGAACTCAGGTAGGTATACTAGTGTTTATTATGCAGATACCGTTGTTGATGAGTTGTGCCCACCCTCCCCCAGCAGATTCCCACTACTGCCCTTTCCCCCCCAACCGACAGTTCCCAACTATACCAATCCTTTTCTTATAGTATTATGCTAGTTGTTCAGGGTCCACTTATGAGTGAGGACCTGTGATACTCAGTTATTTGTTTCTATGAAAGATCATTCAGCATTACAGACTCTAAGTCCATCTAGGTTGCTGTGAAAGTCATGATTTTGTCCTTCTTTATGGCTGTGTGATATTCTATCGTGAACACGTACCACATTTTTTATCCAGTCCTTTCTCGGTGGGCAGCACAGTTGGTTCCAAGTTTTTGCTGCTATGAATAATTCTGCAATAAACACGCGTGTGCAAGTTTCTTTTGCATAGAGTGATTTGAGTTCCTCTGGGTATATTCCCAGTAGGGGGATTGCGGGGTCATATGGAAGGTCGGTTTTTAGATCTCTTAGGAATTGCCAAACTGTTTTCCACAGAGGCTGTACTAGTTTGCACTCCCACCAACAGTGTAGAAGTGTTCCCTCTTCACCCCATCCTCTCCACATCTGTTGGTTTTTGAGTTAAAAATGATGGCCATCCTGACTGGAGTTAGGTGGTTTCTCAGTATGGTTTTAATTTGCATTTATTTGATGACTAGTGAGGCTGAGCATTTTTTCATCAATCTGTTGTCTGCTTGTATGTCTTCGTTTGAGAAGTGTCTTTTCATATCTTTTGCCCACTTTTTTTTTTTTTTTTTTTAATTAATCAGT
>NW_007249302.1:88308-129877 GCF_000164805.1 Carlito syrichta | reverse complement strand
TCATATTCTGATCTTTGTTTCTGTGTGAGGTCACTCAGTATTATAGACTCTAGTTCCATCCAGGTTGCTGCGAAATTCATGATTTTGTTCTTTTTTATGGCTGCGTAGTATTCCATCGTGTATATGTACCACATTTTTTTAATCCAGTCCTCTTTTGATGGGCAGCATGGTTGTTTCCAGGTTCTTGCTATTGTGAACAATGCTGCGATAAACATACGTGTGCAGGTATCTTTTTTATAGAGTGATTTGTGTTCTTCAGGGTATATTCCCAGTAGGGGGATTGCAGGGTCATATGGAAGGTCAATTTTTAGAGCTTTTAGGAATCGCCACACTGCTTTCCACAGAGGTTGCACTAGTTTACACTCCCACCAGCAGTGTAGAAGTGTTCCCTTTTCACCACACCCTCTCCAGCAGCTGTTATTTTTTGAGATCCTAGATGTTAGGCCTTTGTCAGATATACAGTTGGCAAATGCTTTTTCCCATTCTGTGGGCTGTCTCCCTACCCTCTTGATAATTTCTTTTGCTTTGCAGAAGCTTGTCAGTTTGATGAGGTCCCATTTGTCTATCTTATCGCTTATGTCACGAGGAATTGGGATTTCGATCAGGAATTGGTTGCCTGTTCCAGTTTCCATAAGGGTGTCTTCTGCATTTTCTAAAGTTCTTATAGTTGAGGTTTTACGTTTAGGTCTTTGATCCATTTAGAGTTAATTTTTGTGTATGGTGATAGGTGGGGGTCTTGTTTTAATCTTCTGCATGTGGTCAGCTAGTTTTCCCAGTACCATTTACTGAATAGGTTTTCCTCTCCCCAGTGGTTGTTGCTGGAGGATTTATCGATGATAAGTTGGTTAAAAAATTGAGGTTTTGTTTCTGAACTCTCTATCCTGTTCCATTGGTCTATATGCCTGTTCTTGTACTAATACCAGGCTGTTTTGATTATTATAGCTTCATAATAAAGTCTAAAGTCTGGGAGCATGAAGACTCTGGCTTTATTATTTTGCAGAGGATTGTTTAGTCTGTTTGTGATCATTTATGTTTCCATATGAATTCCTGTATTGTCATTTCCAGGTCTGAGAAGAATGTTGTTGGCAATTTAATGGGTATTGCATTAAATCTGTAAATTGCCTTGGGTAGAACGGATATCTTAACATGTTGATTCTTCCAATCCGTGAGCGTGGAATATTTTTCCATTTGTTTGTATCATCTTTGATTTATTTGAGCAGTGTTTTGTAGTTTTCATTATAAAGATCCTTCACGTCTCTGGTTACGAAGATGCCAAGGATTATCAGATTACCAGAGAATACTATGTATACTTGCATGGAAACAAATTTGAAAACCTAAAGGAAATGAAGGACTTTCTGACATCACACAACTTCCCTAGGTTGAAACAAGAAATAGAGACCTTAAATAGGGTCTCATCAAATTGACAGTAACAATCCAGGAAGTTGACTGTGTCAAAAGAAAACTACCTAGAAAAAAAAAGCCCTGGACCAGATGGCTTTGCAGCGGAATTCTACAAAACATACAAGGAGGCGCTGATACCAATCCTATTGAAAGTACGCCAGGCAATCAAGAAAGACAGAACTCTCCCCAAATCTGTTTATGAATTTTACATCACATTGACACCCAAACTAGGTAAAGATCCAACAAAGAAAGAGAACTACAGGCCAATATCCTTGATGAACATAAGATGCTAAAATTCCCAGCAAGATCCTAGTAAACTGGATCCAACAACACATCTCAAAAATCATCCACTATGACCAAGTAGGCTTTGTCCCTGGGATGCAGGGCTGGTTCAACATTTACAAGACTATAAATGTAATTGAATACATCAACAGATATAAAAACAAAAACCACATGGTTATATCATTAGATGCAGAAAAAGCTTTTGATAAAATCCAGCATCCTTTCTTGATAAAAACCCTAGAACATCTAGGCATACATGGAACATACCTCAAAATAGTAAAAGCCATCTACGAGAAACCTATAGCTAGCATACTCCTAATCAGACAGAAATTGGAACCATTTCCCCTGTAAACCAGAACAAGACAAGGATGCCCACTCTCACCTCTTCTTTTTAACATAGTTTTGGAAGTCCTAGCCACAGCAGTCAGACAAGAGAGGGAGATCAGGGGTATCCAAATAGGAAAAGAGAAAGTCCAGTTGGCCCTCTTTGCAGAAGACATGATTCTATATTTGTCAAAAACCTCCTTGTTTTGGTAAAGTCTTTGGTAAAGACTTTTTTTTTTTTTTTGCTTTGGTAAAGGACTTTGGTAAAGTCTCAGGGTACAAAGTAAATGTGCAAAAGACAGTCGCATTTCTATATACCAACAATAAACAAACAGAAACCCAAATAAAAAGCACAATCCCGTTCACAATAGCCACAAAAAAATGGAACTCCCAGTACCATTTTTTAAAGAGACTGTTTTTTCCTCAATGTATGCCCTTGGTTCATTTGTTAAAAATGAGTTCACTATAAATGCTTGGATTTATTTCTGGACTCTTTGTTCTGTTCCACTGGTAAATGTGTCTGTTTTTATGCCGGTTCCATGCTGTCTTTGTTACTATAACTTTGTAGTATAATTCAAAGTTAGGTAATGTGATTCCTCCAGTTTTGTTATTTGTGCTCAGAATGACTTTGGGTATTATGAGTTATCTCTGGTTCCACATAAATCTTAGGATTTTTTTTTTCTACTTCTGTGAAGAAAGTAATTGGCATTTTGATATGAATTGCAATGAATCTGTAGATTGTTTTAAGAAGCATGGACATTTTAACAATATTAATTCTTTCAATAAATGCATATGGACAATCTTTCCATTTATTGGTGTTCTTTTCAATTTCTTTTTATCAGTATTATATAGTTTTTATTGTAGAGTTCTTTCACTACTTTGATTAAGTTTATTCCTAGTATTTTTTTAAATTTGTAACTATTGTAAAGGATGTCACTTTTTTTATTTTTATTTTTTAGATTGCTCCTTCTTGGCATGTATAACTCTTACCAATTTTTGTATGTTGTTTTGTATCCTGAAAATTTACTAAATTTGTTTTTTAATAGTTTTTTGGTTGAGGTTTTAAGGTCATGTCATCTACAAACTTGAATATTTCTACTTCCTTTCCAATTTGGATGTTTTTTATTTCTTTCCTTTGTCTAATTGCTCTATCTAGGACTTCAAGTAGTATCCTGAATAAAAGCGGTGAAAGTGAGATTTCTTGTCTCGTTCTAGATCTTAGAGGAAAGATTTTCAGTTTTTCCCCATTCACTATGACACTGACTGTAGATTTGTCGTGTATGACTTTTTATTGTGTAGAGATATGTTTCTCCTGTAGCCAGTTTATTGAGAGCTTTTGTCATGAAAGGATGCTAAGTTATCAATTCTTTTTTGAATTTATTGAAGTGATTATATGGTTTTTGTTTTTATTCTGTTGAAGAAATCACTTGGGAAACATTCCAAGAAAATGTTATGGGCAAAAATGTCTTCAGTAGACTCTCAAAAGCCCAGGCAACCCAAGAAAGACAAGAAAAGAAAAAACAATATGATCGAACAATGGGCAAAAGATCTGAATAGACATTTTTCAAAGAAGACCTATAAAGGAACAACAGGTATGTTAAAAATGCTCAATATCACTAGTCAGCTGGGGAATGCAATTCAGAACCCCAATAAGATATCACCTCAGCCCGTTAAAATGGTTATGACCGAAAAGAAGATAATCAATGATAGTAAAAATGAAAGGGCTACCTTCACACACTGTGGGTGGAAATATAAGGTAGTACAGTCACAGTAGAGAATACTAGAAAGGTTTCTCAAAAAGCTAAAAATGACCATATGAATCAGCAATCTTGTTTCCGAGAATGTATCTGAAAGAAAGGAAATCAGTACATTGAAGAGATGTCTGTGCTCCTCTGTATATTGTAGCAATATTCACAGTAGCCAAGATATGAAATCAACCTCAGTGTCCACCAACAGATGAGCAGATAAAGAAAATGTGGCATAGGTACAGAATGGAATACTATTCATTCATTAAAAAAGAATAAGATTTTGTCATTCATGGCAACATGGATAAGACTAGAGGACATTATGTTAAGGGACACACCAGGCACAAAAAAGACAAATACCACATGTTCTCACTCATATGTGGCAGTTAAAAAAAGAATCAAACTTGGGGTAGAGATAGAGTTATGGATACCAGAGGCTGGCAAGTGTAGTGGGGGTGGCGGGAGTGACCAGTGGGTACAAAAATGTAGTTAGATAGAAGAAAAAAGATCTAGTGTTTGGTAGCATAAGAGGGCAACTCTAGTTAATAATTTATTGCATTATTTCAAAACAACTAAGAGTGAGCTGGGCTCGGTGGCTCAGTCTGTAATCCCGCGCCTTTGGGAGGCTGAGGTGAGTGGATTCCTGAGCCCGCGGGTTCGAGACCCGCCTGGGCAGCGAGACCTCATCTCTACAATAAATCAAAATATCAGCCAGGTGTGGTAGCACATGCCTGTAATTCCGGCTACTTGGAAGGCTGAGGCGGAAGGATTGCCGGAGCCCAGCAAGTCGAGTCTGCAGTGGCCGGGAGTGGCCACTGCACTCCAGTCTGGGTGACAGAGTGAGACTCCAACTCAAAAAAAAAAAAAGCTAAGAGTGTAATTGGAATGTTCCTAATTCAAAGAACTGATAAATGATAAATGCTTGAGAGGATGGATATGCCAGTAATTCTGATTTGATCACTACAAATTGTATGCTTGTATAAAAATGGTAGCACATGTACTTGATAAATATGTACAACTATTATGTATCCTTAGTAATTAAACAATTTTTTAAAAGAGTAATAGGTGTGGCCTAATTTATGCAGTATGTCTGGTTCTGTAATAGTAAGTGTAATTTTGCAAGTAGTTATAAAATAAATGTAGAGATGCCTTAAATAAATATCATTTTTATTTTTTGATACAAAGTAACTGCACATATTGATGCAGGTGTGTGTGATGTTTTGATACATGTATACAATGTGTAATGATCAAATGAGGGTAACTGAAATGTCCATCACCTGAAACACATGTAATTTATTTGTGTAGGAAGTAGGCCATTTTAATTGTTTAGTAACACAAAACATATTAGCTCAAAATTTCAAAAATCAATTCCTTATATAATGGGATTTAAGTAAGAATTTGTATTCAAAATAAAAGCCATTTAAATAAATTTTCAGAATATTCCTTTGTAAAATAGCTAGTAATACATTAGGTATTTTGTACACTGTAATGAAAAAGGTCCTGGAAAAAAAATGCATCTGTTATTCTTTTTCTTCCTTACTTTTCTCTTTCATTTTTTTTTACAAGTTTGCAGGCAAAGGTTCTTAACATATTATTGGTGCTATGATCACATATTATAATATGTTCAATTGCATGAAACGACATGCATAGAATTATAAATACAAATAATCATTTTGAAGCACCAGCATTAAAACATTAGAAAATGAATTTGTGGCATATACTAATATATATGAGTCTTTATTAAAGTACAACATTTCAAGATCTCAGAGATGGTCTAATGATGATGGTAACTTTGAAGTACCTATAAATTAAAATAGTATTTTGAGTTCTGTGTTAATGAAAAATATAATTTTTATTTATGCTGAAATTACAGTTACTCCTAATGTTATCGAAGTATGTTGCCTAAATTGTAAAGGAAATAATCTAAATTTCGATGAGAGATTTGTGAAAAACAAAGATGTATTTTTTCTTTGGAATTCAAGGACCTCCCACATGACTGGGCCTAATTTAAGGACACGGCTTAGAATAACTGCAAGAAAGTCAAAATAATAAAGAAACCATTTTCTCAACTAGGTTAGAAAAAGTAGAGTCGTCTTACAAATTAACGTTTCTATAATTTGTGTCTTTGATTTACAGTCTCCCTAAAAAAAATAGCAAAAAATTATGACAGACAAATTATCTGTAGTACATTACTGAGATATTAGACTCACAGCTGTGGAAGAACAACATAATTCTGGAAATTAATTATCAAGGCTGTCCAAATTACTCAATTATGACCCACCTAGAGATAAATACCTTCCTTAACTGCACCACCATAAATGGATGCTACTTTCCTTTATTCTTTGTTTCCCTTAACGAGCTACAGCTATTATTCAAGCAGTTAATAATAGACTCAGATCTATGCCAATCAGCACTTCAAGTCTTTTAAAATATAGCACATTTTTCTGAACTTTAATGATACCTGTTAAATTTTTACACTAGTTAGTGAAATTGAATTATTTAAGTCAAATGGTGATGAACTACAGTGGATCAACTTTTTAAAAGGTTGTATTTCAAATAAAATACCCAGGCCGGGCTCGGTGGCTCAGCCTGTAATCCCGCGCCTTTGGGAGGCTGAGGTGAGTCGATTGCCTGAACCCGCGGGTTCGAGACCCGCCTGGGCAGTGAGACCTCATCTCTACAATACAGCAAAAAATCAGCCGGGCATGGTAGCGCATGCCTGTAATTCCGGCTACTCGGAAGGCTGAGGCAGAAGGATCGCCGGAGCCCAGCGGGTCGAGGCTGCAGTGGCCGGGAGCGGCCACTGCACTCCAGTCTGGGCGACAGAGTGTGACTCCAACTCAAAAAAATAAAAAATAATAAATAAATAAATAAAATGCCTTATCTCAAATTACCTTTCATATGTGATAAGTCTAAGAGAAGAGGTAAAAATCGAAGGAAGAACAGCACAACAAAAATACTCTGATAATCAATATTTCCCCATGAGCCTAGAAAGAATTTCCTCTGTGAGATTAATCAAACAGGATGGAAAAGCCCACTTTGGGCCAAGGAGCTCTATACTGCTAGAAACAATGAAAAATGAGTGCTTGCATCACAGAAAGTAGAATTTCTTTTTTTTACTTTGCTTATGTCTATTAGTCGATTTAGGTAGATAAGGTTTTCATCAACAGGTTAGCCTTGAAAATCCAGACTCCACGGGCCCTGATCAGAAGCATCTTTCATGTTCAGTCATTTTCAGTTTGATGAAACCACTGAATGGCTAATATGATACAGGAAAGGCAGAGAAACAACCAGGGCTCAGCGATATTAGGAGCTGCGGATACAAACACCAACACGAACACTTTTCTGTCCCTATCTCTGTTTCTCTTGACATATTGCTCTTCACCTCTGAGAGTGGCATCTTCCCAAAGGTCCGGAGTCATGGGCCCTTGTGCTTCCCATATTTCATAATTTACATTTTTGCCCAATAGTATATTTTATGTAGCAAATGTAAAATATTTTCCGACACAGCTCTAGTTTAGGGGCCAGCTACTGTGCAAATTAACTGTGGTCACCTAGACAACACACTGTAAATGGCATACCTGTAGGAAAGATATGTTTGGAGTACAGAAAGGAGCATTTGCCCCAAGTAAGAGACAACTCTTTAAAAAGGAAGCAGTGTTTAAAAAGATAAAGCCATGCATGCCCACTGCAAGATGCGCAATGTGAGAATAATGATTTAATATGGTCACTGGGATTAAAAAAGTCGAATGCATTATATATTTTTAGCATGTTGCATACTTTTTTGCATAGTGAAGTAAATGAAAAATAATTTAATTCCCCAAATGGTATAGGTAAGACTTTTAAAAATAAGAGGGAAAACTTTAAAGGTGGATACAAGTTTTAATAAGCAAATTTTTATTTCTTTCTTTCTTTTTTCTTTTCTTTTTTTTTTTTTTTTTTGAGTTGGAGTCTCACTCTGTCGCCCATACTGGAGTGCAGTGGCTGCTCCCAGGCACCGCAGCCTCAACCTGCTGGGCTCTGGCGATCCTTCCACCTCAGCCTTCCAAGTAGCTGGAACTACAGTCGTGTGCTACCACACCCGGCTAATTTTTGATTTATTGTAGAGATGAGGTCTCGCCAAGTTGCCCAGGCGAGACCCGCAGGCTCAGGCAATCCATTCACTTCAGCCTCCCAAAGCGTGGGACTACAGACTGAGCCACCGAGACCGACTGCAAAGTTTTATTTCTAATCATTCTTACAGATAAAGCATAGCTACAATAAAATGAAAAGTATTAAAAATAAAATCATGTACAGAAATTTTATCAAACACATACTAATGTAAAGAAAGCAAAGGTAGGTAACTATTTTAGACAAAGTAGAATTCCAGGGAAAATAAGTTCAATAATTCAATGTTTTTAAAAGGACAATTGTGTACTATAAAAAGGTGGGATTCATCATATGATACCTAAGGAATTTTATATAAAAAAATGATGTATCAAATTATATGCAGTAAAAACTCTTAGAAAATACTTAAGCTACTAAAGGAAGCACAGTTTTGTGATGGATTTGACTATATCTCAAATAATCTTTGGGATAATACACACATAAAAAATAAAGATATTAACTATCAAAACAATACAGTAAACTTTGAAATTTGTGTCTTAACAAAGCTAAAATTTTTCAAGTAGTTACAGTCTGAAGATAATGAACGGCATATTAGGCCATGGGGCCAATATTAATAACTTCTTAAACAATTAAATGAACTATAATATTTTTTGCACAATGCAGTAAATCAGAAAATATTAAAAATGAGAAAAAAATAAGCAATTAAAACTTAGAAATAAAATATCTTGAATTCTACAGTGTTAAAGAAACCCAACTTGTGATTCTAGACTTTTAAGAAACAACCAAAATTAAAACGCTGCATGAAATCTTTTGGAAGAAAGCAACAACATGCTCAGAAACATGACCCTAATACTTTTGTTTTAGAAATAAAAGAATCAAATATGCAACTCAAGAATTCAAACCAACAAGACAATTTTAAAGTACAAGTAATAAAAATCAAAGGAAGTAAGTAAATTTCCAATGGAAACAGAGTTCAAATATTTTTTAAAATGAACATAAGAGATTGAACATATACATTGTTAGCAATAATTCTTGAAGTTTTAAAATAAAACAGACACAGAAGGAAATAAAAGTAGGAATGAGACAAAGGATATAGTAAGCGACATAAGCAGATAGCATTTAAGAGAGAATATGATGTGAAACTTATGTCACCATTTATCATGGCATAATTCTCTATTTTCCTAATTAAGACTTACCTGGAGTGTTAGTTAACGATGCAGATGTCTAGGTCTAACAGAGTTAACTGCTTCAGAATGTTTGGAGAATGAGCCAGGAAACAGTGTTTCCATCAAATGAATCTTGGTCACAGGGAAGCTTAAGAATTACTACTCCCTGCAACTAAGTATTTGGATTTCTATTTGTTAGATAATCTATTAAAAATTAAGTCACCAAAATTGGCCCGATAATAACAATAAAAAATGGAAATTTTCCAACCAATAATTTGTGCAAAGGGCTTCTGAGCCAAATATCCTTATAATATGATGCAAGATATTTGATAAATACTCCAGAACATAGAAAGAAGAGAGAAGTCATCCAAGGCAGATGAAAGAGAAGCAAATCCATGATGTCAAAGCAGGATAAAAATCAACATACTAGCTGGGCTCGGTGGCTCAGCCTGTAATCCCGTGCCTTTGGGAGGCTGAGGTGAGTGGATTGCCTGAGCCCACGGGTTCGAGCCCCGCCTGGGCAGCAAGACCTCATCTCTACAATAAATCAAAAAAATTAGCCAGGCGTGGTAGCGCGCGCCTGTAATTCCGGCTACTTGGAAGGCTGAGGCGGAAGGATCGCCGGAGCCCAGCACGTCGAGGCTGCGGTGGCCAGGAGCGGCCACTGCATTCCAGTCTGGGCAACAGAGTGAGACTCCAACTCAAAAAAAAACAGCATACTAAGTGACCCCAGAGATCAAGTTCATTTAAGACTGTAACACATAATCCCAAATATTAATATAACAATAAGCAAAAAATTCAAGAGCACATTAAAGGAATTATTCGTGAAAATAATGTGGGCCTTGGTAGATAAATGTGACTATCACTTACTAGAAGAAAATACTTTTATTTTAATGTATTGCATCAATGTGTTGATTACAAATAGTCATAAATTAGTAACAATTAGTGACAATGCATACCAAAACACAATAAAAAATTGGCATTGTCTTGATTTTATAAACAAATTCATAAAATTGGAGTTACAATGTTACTTAAACTTAATAAGCACTCTCTACTTTTGTGCTACAGATACATAATGAAATACTAACAATTTCAACTTGCATGAAAATTCACATAAAAATTCTCCCATTATCATTATTTGATGTCATTTTTCTGAATGATCTAGACAAAACCAAAACATAATCATGGAAGGTAACAAGTGAGTTAGAAAAAAGTTCTGACTAAGTAATAAATAAAATCAATCTATTTTTTATGCCAGTCATAATCAGTTTTTTAAATGAAAAATAAGATCCATTTACAGCAACAAAAGCTAATTTTAAATAATGCTAAAATAGCTAGAAATAAATTCAACAGTTATGTGACCAACTTGTGGGTATAAAAATGTTATTAATTACTACAAATTGTGACTTACATAGACATCCTATTCCTGAATATTGAAAAGATGACAGTTCTAATTAGTTTATAGAATCAATCCTCAGATAATTAAAATTTTGATCAAATATGATGAGTGGGTGATACAACAAATTTAAGTCTATAGCATTCCAGACAAACTAAATTAAGGATAAAATAGCTTCTAAAGTTTTGAAAAAATGAGTATGCTGACAGGGAATTACTTTATCAAAATTTGAAATATGATATAATTCTAAGACATGAAATAGCACAATATGAGTTCAAAACCGAATATGCAGAACAATAAATGACAGATCCTAGTAATTATCACTTTATTTATACTTATTCATACCTTAAAATATTTGAGGCCTACTGTAAAGCTAATATTTATCAACAGTTATTAGGAATTTGGGAAATGTGAGGAGAAGAATATAGCTATAACTTCAATTTGTGTCATGTACTATAATAATAAATCCACATTGACTAAGCTGTTAATCAACATAAATACAAGCTATCGTAAATCAAACAAAACATAGGTAAATAATTGGTTTGGAGTTGGAAAAGGCTTGCTCATGATAAAACCAATGGAAGATATTTTAAAGGAAAAGAATGATAGATTTAACTAGATAAAATGGAAAATAGATAACACAGAGCTAGGATTATATTTATAGCAAATATGACAAGAAAGGTTTTTATTCAATATTTATTTTATACAAATATTTTATAAATAAAAGATGCAGACAACAAAATTTGAAAATATCCTGAGAACGAAAAGCATAAAAGTCCATAGAGAAGACATATAAAGAAGACACTGACATATGAAAATTTCTCAATTTACATAGTAATCAAAGTAGTGCATATTTTTTCCAAAAGATACCATACATCAAGAAAGCTGTTAAAACATGAAAACAAACAAGTGTTATGACTAATGCTAGCTGGTGAAAATGGTAAAGATGATCAAGTGGTGGTGATATATGATGACACAGGGTCTGCAAGAACCATCTCAAATGCCAAAGGCTCAAAAGAAGGAACCCAACATTCTGCAAAGCATGTGGTCATTCTATTGTCAAAAATATTTTATCAGACACACCCACTCTCACTTGAGACCACAGCTCAGAAGCAGCCAGTTGGAAACGAGAACCCTGTGGAATCTACTTTCAGGAATGGGGATCGTGAAGCTTTGATGTCCTGTCCACACGGTTGCTTGGGCCTGCCAGTACACTTGGACAGTACCAAGGGGGCAGTTGTGAGGGTTTATTTGCTGGAGAAACTCCCACAGTAAAGTGGAGGGATTGCTCCTCTTTTCACATTCTCTGTGATTTATCTTGGTCATTACTTTTTATCTGAAATGAGCTTGAGTGAATTCTGTTTGCAACAACTAAGTTCACACATGAATTCAGAAGTTTTTGCTGGTTTTAGGTGCAGACAACTGATCCTTAAAGGAATAAATATGGTATTATTTTTCTTGCTTGGTTGGGTCTGACATAGTAAGATTATCACTTGTATTATAAATTGAGACTCTGGTAGACATAACATGCGATGACTCAAAAGTTTGCTTATTTTTTATCACCTGTGGTCACCTGGCATTAAGTTTCATTGATGGCAAGACTTGGAAAGACCCAATGTCTGTTTTTACTAAACAATATAATAAGCACAAGGGCTATGAGATGGATCAATGGCTTCTTACCACACTGGAGTACTACAGAAAGAGCTTGGCAACTCAAATTCTAAATTTTTATTCAAGGCAGAGTGAGAAAATCAGGGATTTTCTGTGACTGTGCTAAATAAATTTCTTATCACTTGCAGACACAGGGATAAAAGTGCAAAAAAAAAAAGTTAACATACAGTCTTATGGTTGTCAATTTGCAACATCACTTGAATTGAAGCACTGCCAGATTGCTTATGTAAATGTTCAAAATGACATATCTGGAATTATATATTGCTCAAGAAATGGAATCAGGACTCATGAAAAGATACACATAATTTAAAGGAGTGGCTTAAGATCAGAGGGGCTACCAGCCTCAAAGGGCTCCCACAGAATGTGAAGGTACTTTGGAGATGCTACTGGCATTTAGCCCTTAAGTACTAGTTATTTTAAATATTGTCCAGTGTATGGGGAAATCTTACATAAAAAGAGTTGCCCTCCCTACAATGCCTGTAGCACTCCTACTGAAATTATTAGCTTTGAATAATAAGAACTCCCTGATTTGACCTTATCCAAATGGTTACCTTTAACTCTAGCTGTGGTATCAGGAAAGATATTAAATTACTGAAACAAAATAGAATTTCTACCTTTTCACTTAAAAGTAGTCAAGAAGTGGATAGCTTAGTACTTGGAATGGGTTATTCATGATCACTAGCATTTCAGGTTCAATATGAATATCTGAAAATGATCTGAAGTTGATCTTTCTATTTCTTTCCTTTAGTGTACCCTCACATTGTCTATGATGGTGCCTTAAGATCCAGTTCTATTTTTAACACCAGGTGGTAGGAGATGAAGAGGAATGAAGATGGGTGAACTCACTTGTCTCTGAAGAAGCCTCTCAGAAAGTCCATGAAACTTTTGTACACCTCTTGTTGGCAAGATTTGGTCACATGACAAATCTAGGTGCCAAGGGGGCTGGGAAATGAACTACTTTACTTAGGGCACATGGTTGCCCATCTAAAAAATGAATTCTGAGATTAATGTGGAAGGGGAGAATGAGTGTGAACATTGTGGTATATAATTAACAGCTTTTGCCACACATGATGAATTCAGTATTCTCCCAACCTCCTCATAAGCCATCCTTGCCTTCAGACTCTGGGACAAAAAGTTTATGTCCAAAAGCAAGATTCAATATGTCACTGAACTTCATCAGTTAAGTCTTGGAAAATATGTGCAAGAATAAATCCTGAAGTGCTAATAAAAAAAGGAAAACATGGTCATATCTAATTCAATTTATTGATATAGATATATTTACCAGAAATTTGGGTGGCAATGTATTAGCTGAGGCCAATTAGCTTTACTTTGCTCTGTTGTTTTATTGAAATATATATTGCACAACCAACTGAACTAAATAAGCTTGAGACTCAAGACATTCATTTTTATGTCAGAGATAAAAGGAATCCCGTAGTTTTCAGAAAAATAAATGCTGCATGCATTTGTTATGTAAAACTTTCTATAGTTTTGCAGCTAAGAATACTGATTCATATTGAAATTAGTGCCAGTGGTAATGCACAAAAGATAATCCTTTTACCATAATACTGAGACATGGGCTATAGAGGGAAGGGCTTAAATCTTTAAAGAGTATTGTAATGGAAAATTTTTTTAAGGCAAGTAAATTGGTACAGGGTGCTGATATTTAAATGGGCTCCTTCATTTCAAAGAAAATGAAGGAATTCTTGGCTGCCAGATGCCAAATTGTGCTACTTAATTAGCAGACAGAAGTAGGCATGATAACTGTAATATACACAGCAGGGTAAGTCAAAATGCTACCACCTATAGAGATGATTGAAATCACGATGGACCGAGAAATCTCTGAATTCAAATAGATGCCAAGCCAATTAAGGTCTTAATGTGCTTCCCATAGACAATATATTCTCAATCTGATGACAGACATCATTATGGGATCCCTAACAACAGAGTCACAATCCCTTGCTTAATCCCAGATTTGAGTCAGTTCAACATGGGGAGTTCCTTGGATATAGTAAGGAAAAGATAAAGTTGAGGAAAGACTGCCAATACTATTATCATGCGTAAACCGAAATACTCATTATTGTAGAATGACTGGACCCTATGGTCACTGCTCAGTTACAGGTTGGCGTGACTTGTATGATTGACCCATTGGGTTACATAAGCAAATCATGATGGCCAGAAAATCTTGGAGCAATCACATGTCAGAGTGTACACTTTCTTATGTTTTTATGTCATTGGAAGCTTAGAAGGAACTAGAACAGAGTTCTGTACTCCTGGGCACTGCATCTGCATTTAGGCAGGAAGAGGAAAGTAGGGCAAGAGACAAGGTCAAATATTTTCTTCCGAAGATTTTGCCAGGTTTGTTCAAGAAGTAAAGTCCTCTCCAGGTGCTTCTGAATTTTCATTAGCCGGAACTATGTCACATAATTATAGCTGGAGAGGAATGGAATTTCAGTCCAGGATGTCCAGCCTCTAGCAAAAGAAAGCAAGGCTGAAGCAGTTTTGATTGGGTATTCAGAAAGTCAACCTTCCTGCTGCAGGTGCAAAATGGAGAGAGATCAAATTTCATCTCACTTGGGGCCCCATGAGATACCAGATCCATTTGTGTTAAAACGCCAAAAACGACGGAAAATGTCCATTAAACCAATAAGCTTAGAAACTGTCATTCGCTAATGGAGTATAGGCTATTTTGAAGCCTCCAGTAAGCAAAAGCCTCATAAGCTCCCCCTGTCTAATGAAAACAATACCACATCTCTGGCAGAATCACCAGCAAAGATGGAAAAAAGCAGGCCTGACGATTCCTAACATGCCACCATTTAATTTGGGCAATGTTGATAGATCACTTAGATTGTTTTTTTCTTGTTCACAAACCCTATAAGGTCCATGTAGAGGCTTGTACATTATGTGATTAGCATAAGCTTAATCAAGGGGTGAATCTCACCACAGCTGCTTTTCCAGATGGAGAGTCTTTCCTGGAGCAAATCACCACTAAGTCCTCTCAAGGTCAGCCTTCCACAAAGTCCTAGGGATGGACACAATATAGTCATGTCCTTTGCTAAGGAATGACAAGGGTGATCTTTGCTCCAGTTCCCAATAAATTCTTTATTCCCATCTCAGACCTTGTTGGTACGGTCTTTATATATTTCTATATACATATTATATTTCTATGCTATATTTCTATCAGTATATTTTGTCATATCCACTCAACCGATCTTTAAGATGTCCCAAATTCTCCTTCACTGTATTTAGTGATCTGGCTCTCTTTTTTTGTCACTTTCATCCCAATTGTCAGGAAGTCCTAGAAGGTATTTGCTTTTACCTGACAGGGATCACTGCACCCATCGAGTATCCTAGAGCAGGTCTCCGCTAGTTCTTCATATCTGGGCCACAATTTAGTCCACAGGAACCTTAATCATCCCACATCCAAAATGTCACCCTGAGCTACTTTAGTAATGACATCATGCTAACAAAACTCAGTGAAATGGAAAATGGAACTCTATACGCCATTGTAAGACCCATGTCAGAAAGCAGGCGATAAATTGCTGTAGCTGTTCAGGCTGATGACCGAGGAGTCCAAGGTGTGTTGAGAGGTCCCATTTTTCTTAACCTGTGTCTCTTTGTAAAACTGAGCCTGATACTTACAGGGAGTTTATTTGGAAATTGATCCAAAGAAACAGAAGTACAGGACTGAAGAGCGTAAAACAGAACAAGAGGGAAAACGAATTTATTCAGTCGACCAATTCCACTTGGACATTCTGAATTGTAGACAACGTACCTGAGAAAAGTCCTACCAAGGAATTGCAAGAGAATAACATATGTTCCATTTGTCATTGGTCAAAGTTTGTGATTCCAAATTGAGAATGCATAAAACCTGAGCAGATTTCCACAGGGTTCCATGTCAAATGATCAGAGTTACCCTTTTACATCATAAATTGTTAAAAGTAGCCACACTACTTCTGGAATGCATTGCTGCTTAGAAATTTCTTCTGCCAGACATTGTCAGTCCTCACTCTCAAGTTCAGCCTTCCACAAAGTCCTAGAGATGGACACAGTACAACCATGTCCTTTGCTAAGGTATAACACAAGGGTGATCTCTGCTCCAGTTCCCAATTAATCTTTTATTTCCATCTCAGACCATGTCGGCATGGCCTTTATATATTTCTACATACTATATCATATTTCTATGCTATATTTCTTTCAGTATATTTTGTCATATCCACTCAACCAATCTTTTTAAGATGTTCCAAATTCTCCTTAATCTTTTTTGACTTCTGAATCCTCAACTCTTTCAATCCCTGCCCATTTAGCCAGTTCAAAAGCCATTTTCACATTTTCAAGGTATCTTCTTTTTTTGAGTCAGAGTCTAACTCTGTCTCCCAGGCTGGAGTGTAATGGCATGCTCAGGGGGACTGCAGCCTCAACCTACTGGGCTCATGTGATCCTTCTGCCTCAGTCTTTCAAATAGCTGGAACTACAGGCATGTGCTACCATGCCCAACTAATTTTTTATTTATTGTAGAGATGAGGTTTTGCCAAGTTGCCCAGACTGGTCTCAAACCCTGGGCTCAGGTAATCCTCTTGCCTCCACTTCCCAAAGTGCTAGGATTACAGGCCTGAGCCACCATGCCTAGCTCAAAGTATCTTTATAGTAACACCTCAGTACTTGTTACCGATATTTTGTCTTAGTCCATTCAGTGCTGCTATAAAGGAATATTCAGAACTGGGTAATTTATAGAGAAAAGTTTATTTGGCTCATGGTTCTGCAGGGTATAGAAAAAGCATGGTACCCACACGTTCTCACTCATAAGCAGACCCCCAATTATACATAATACTATAAGAGAGGGATTGGCATTAGTGGGAAACTGTTGGGGGAGTGGGATTGGCAGTTGAGGGAAACTGCCAGGGGAGGGAGGGGCATACCTCATCAACAAGGGTTCCTGCATCATAAATATTTGTATACCTAACCCTGAATTGTACCCCAACATCTTTAAAATTAAAAAAAAACTTTTTTTTAAAGCATGGTACCAGCATCATGGGGTACCAGTAGGGACTCAAGCTGCTTCCACACATGGTGGAAAGTGTATAGAGGTCACATGGCTAGAGAAGAATACAGAGAGTAAAGGGAGGTACGAGGCTTTTTTTCACCAGCAGCTCTTAAGGAAGCTAAAATGGTGAGAACTCACTCACCCCAAGGTACCCTAAGGATGGCCTTAGTCTACTTATGAGAGATCTACCCTCATACCTAAACACCTCCCATTAAGCTCCACTTTCAACATTGAGGATCAAAATTCAACATAAGATGTGGTAGGGACAACCATCCAAAGTACGGCAGGGTGTTAATTCCTCTACACTTCCAAATTTCACATGGATAAATGCCAAGGGAGACTTTTCAGTTTTCCCAGGTATCTGAAGGACTCAGGGGCAAAAAAAGCAATGTTCTGGGCAACACAACTGAGGCAAAGAAATGTTTGCTTCAGTTGGTTCCAGAGCAGCAACTGGAATAGAAGATGAGTTGAGAGAATGTGAGATGGTTTTCTTCGAACTGCAGATAAGCTTTCCAGAAAGCACTTATCCTGTGAACTTTCTCTCCAAGCAGGAGACACAATGTTTGGTGAAATTCTTTGGATGTTCAAGATGAAATAGCACATTTGAATGTGCTATTGCAACCCATTTGCTGAATGACCCAAGGCTGCTGATTTTGAATGGGTCGCAAATAAAAGGAGTCTCTTTTGCTATGACTGGTATGACTAGACCGCAGATGCGATGTTCTTGAAATATCTATGCCAGACGGTGATGCTGAATAATGACTCTTGCAAACCTTGGTTAAAAAAATGTACTGATGTCCCTAAAGTTTGAAAGTAAATATGCTCTCTTTGAAAGGCAGCTTTTGCCTTGTTTCTGAGCGCCTATGAAAATGGAACATCTAACTTCTAATAGATAACCATGAACCTGAGTTACCTTTTATGAACTGGGTATTATCTGACCAAACTACACTACTGCAGTGTCAACAGTAGCATACAAAATGTTATGCATATGAGTCTGAGTATAAGTAGGTGCTGAATGCATGAGTCAGTTTCATAAACAAGTTCCTCCTGTGAGTTTTGTATCTAAACTTCCACTGTTAATCTTGCCTTGACTCTGAGCTTGGATTTCAAGGAGTTCTTTATGACCTTAAGATTCTGAGAAGAAAACCTGTGGACCCATTTTACAGAACTTTTAGTAGGACACACTGGCACTTGACGCAAGTGGGTTTCTGTGGTGACACAGTCTCACTCCTGTGATCCCGATGGACACTGAGAATAGTTAATATTAACAGTAAGCAGAAGTTCTAATAGTTATTCCTGTGAGTCGTTGATTCCTGGGCAATAGTTTGGTGGATTATCAAGAGGTTAGAATGAATAAGATTGGATGATTGGAGACAAGGTTATTTGAGGACAAGTTACGAACAGAGATTGGATCTGAAATGTGAGCATATTTCTGTCTTATGGGAGTATTTGATCCAAATATCTTCTCTGTAAATGAGACTCTCAGTCATCAAGTAGATATGATGATCTGCCCTGTGGGCATTGATCCGTGTTACGTGCAGCCAACTCACTGATTGTTCACGAAGACCATGAACAAGGGGTCCATATGGGTAGGAACAGATGTAATACATAGACTCAATAAATTTTTTTCCTTTCAAGATTGGTCTGGCTATTGGCACAGTTGAATTTTCAACTTGCCAGTAGTTGGGTCTGACCCTCATCTGATAAGTAACAAACCCTAGTGGGATCAGTCAGTCAGCAAGGGGAAAGCTAATTATACCAGATCATTTTTTTTGAGTTGGAGTCTCAGTGCAGTGGCCACTCCCGGCTACCGCAGCCTGGACCTGCTGGGCTCCGGTGATCCTTCCGCCTCAGCCTTCCAAGTAGCTGGAACTACAGGCGCGTGCTACCACGCCCAGCTAATTTTTGATTTATTGTAGAGATGAAGTCTCGCCAACTTACCCAGGCGGGTCTCAAACCCGCGGGCTCAGGCAATCCACTCACCTCAGCCTCCCAAAGTGCTGGGATTACGGGCTGAGCCACCAAGCCCGGCCCAGATCATTTTTTTAAGAACAAATGAGATATCAATTCATCCTTACTGGAATAGGTACATTATATGGATTTGGATTTTCTTTTTCAGTTTGCAAGGCTTCTGACGGTAATGCCATCTACAGGCTTTACTCAACGGCATATGAAACATCATGTTACCATACTCAAAATTTTATGACCTAGGAATTACTTCTCAGTAAAGTAACTAACCTTCTACCTTTAAAATGCTTTTTTCTTATTTTACTGCTTGAAATATTCAAATTGCATTATCTCTCTGCAAAACATCTTTGATATATATTCAAGAAATATTTTCTGGAATTGAATATGTTTTTTGACCAAATAAATATAGAGATGATAAAGGTACTGAAGTATGCTAAAATATGTGTTAAATTTCCTTGGTCCATTGAACATTTATCTTTATAAGGTAATGAAATGTACAGTGATAAGGTTGTACAGAGACCCAGAAAAACATTTAGCTATCTTCAAACACCAGAATATTGCAAATTCCCTGCTGAGATCCTGATACATAGGCATGAGTCTCCCCAGAGGTCACTGCATCTTTTGAACATGATTTCTTTAAGATTTTTTAAAAGCTAATGTTATAGATAGAACCATCAAGAGATCCAGATGTTATTAAAAAAAATTTTGCGGATGGTACATAAGAGACTATTAATATCTATATTCAGTTTCAATGTCATCTCCTAAAGAAACACAAAACTTAGCAACAATGGTTTAGAGAAAGCATGTGTCTAAACTTCAAACTACAAGACACATGTTAAGAGACAACTATTGTATTTTCAGATAATACCTGTTCACTATGACTGCTGAAAAAGGAGAGAAGAAAAAAATCAAACCTTTTTCTCAACTGTCTATTATTTTTAAACTTATAAAATAAACTTATTTTCTCTTTTCTCTGTCTCTCTCTGGAAGGTTGTGGGACATGGAACATCCAAAAAAAAGCTATGCTATCTATTGGTAAAAGATGCTGATTTGATTGTCCAGAACTATTACTCTCTTATCAAACTCCTCGTATAATAAAAGCTTGCAATTATTAATTTTTTTGCAATGATTTTAAGCTTTTTTATAAGTATAGCATGCCATCCATGTGCTTCAACTCTAAGCTTTATATGCTACTTCTAAGACACCGAGATGTATTTGAAGCATACGTTTAAAAAAAACAGATGAAGAATATGCATATTTACAGGCCGAACCACCAAATTCTCTAACTGCTCTGATCCTAATTCTTCATGAAGACAATCACAGTTAATTCACCCAATTTCGTGTCACCTAGGCCTTTGTCATACTGTTTTATTAGTTTGTTACATCAGTAGAATAAAAGGAGAATTTTTTTCACTTCAACCAAAACATGCTCTTCAATGGGTTGCAAGTTCACAACACATTAATTACAGTTTTCTCCTTCCTTAGGACACCCACAGAGCAACAAAGACACCAATCATCTTGTGAAAGAAGACAGAGCTGGAGGTGAGCTGGTGAGCAGTTGGGAGAGAACTAGCTGGGAGGTGGAAGGAAGAGGAAAAATCACCAGGGTAGTGACCAAGCATGTGTCAGGCAGGGGTTTCTCCTAGCGCTGATTTAACTTACCCCTTGAGGTTAGAAACACACTTCATCTTTCGAATAATCAGAACACCTGATTACCTCAACTGTGATGAATCTCAGTCCACCCCGAAAATAAGCATAAAAAAGAATGGCACACTTATTAAGGCTTAGGGCATACACATGCAAGTTTCTAGAACAAAAATATTGGACATGTTTATATTTTAGGTTGCTCTAGTTAAATCAGTCTCTTTGACAATAACCTACACACTTTAGAATTTAGTGCTATTGACATTTGGGGCCACATAATTCCTTGTTGTACGGGGCTGGCCCGTGCATGGTAGGACATTAAGTAGTATCTCTGGTTAATACCCATTAGATGCCAGAGAATTCCCCTTCTCATCCATTGTGAAAGCCGAAACTATCTCCAAAACTACTCCCTGTTAAAAAACCACTCCGTTACACATAGGAAGTAAATCCTGGTCTTGTCAATTTTGTGGATACAAACTGCCAGAGCCTGTCAATATTTATTTTATTCTATTTCTTACCATTTATATCTTGTCAACTCGCAAATTCTGTATGCAAATTCATTGTGTTTATTACCAAGGCACCTTTTCAGATGACCTGTAATGATATTGTACAAGTATGGAATTCACAGTGGCAAGTGAACAGCTAAACATTCCTCTAAAATGTGGTGAATTTGAGATTAGAATATTCATAAGACACTGGTTCCAAGTTTAATGTTTTGTGAATATCACTGACTCACTTATTTGTTTTATTATTAGAACACCTGGAATCATGATACACATTTCTTGTGAAGTTATTCATCTTTGGAATTTCCAACCATCAATATTATTCAACTCCCTACATTTATAGGTAAACTGGGAATTGGGAAATTTAGACGATTTGATGTCCTTGCAGTCTATTCACTGCAAAGTCAAAATTGTGGCCTGATAATTTGGCAAGTACTTTGATTTTTTTTCTCCATTTACAGCAGCATTGTTCAAAGTTTAGACAGTGGCACTGATGAGGTTTGGACTGATTCCCAATTCAAGTCTTTTAGTCTATTATCATGAGCAAGTGATATTCACTTCTAATATTTCCTTTTATTCTTGGGACTGAAATGGATACTTGCTTTTAATACACAAAATGAAAAATAAAATGTCACTAAGTTAGTTATTCATTTTATAAATTTTTAAATTTTCATTCAAAAAAAGGATTATTCACAACTGCAAACATGTGGAATCAACCTAAATGCCCATCAAGTGATGAGTGGATAATGAAAATATGATCTCTACATATATGTGCACACACACACACGCGCACACACACACACACACACACACACACACACACACACCCCAAGAAATACTATTCAGTAATACAAAAAAAGAATGGAATAATATCTTTTGCAGCAATATGGATGGAATTGAAGACCATCATCTTAAGTGAAGTAATGCAGGAATGGAAAACTAAACACTGCATATTTTCACTTACAAGTAGAAAATAAGTAAAGGGTCTGCAAAGACATAGAAATGGTGTAATGGTCATTAGAAACTCAGAAGAAGAAGGGTAGGAAATGGTGGAAGGATGAAAAAAAATCACTTATCCAGTCCAATGTGCATTGATGGGGTCGAGCGTACACTTAAATCCCAGACTTCTTTGCCACTATACAATGCATTCATCTAACCAAAAACCAATTGTACCCCCCCAAAGCCATTGATTTTTTTTTTAAAGTATGTGGTATGCTACTAGAGTTTATGGAGGACTCTAACTTACCAATTTACTAAACAGACCTAATAAATATTTGCTAATGGTGCAAACTCCTAAATATGAAAATGTGAAACCATCACAATTAGAGGAAAGAATGCTTTGCTGCCGTGGCATCTTTTTCCCCCGTGAATTCAGCAAATGAAATGAACAGAATCTTCCAGGAAAGAAAAACTAGATGGTCCCAACATAGGAAAAGATACTCAAAACTTTAAAAGTTATGAGATACATTTTGAATCTATAAGATTGTAAAAGATCAAAACATTTGATAACACCTTGCTTTGGTAAGGATGTGGGCTCACAGATTCTCTTACACATTGCTAGTGAGAATTTAAGTTGTTACATCTTCTATGGCAAAAAGTTTGGCAAAAATGTTAAATGCATATTGCATTTGTTCCAGAAATCTCACTTCTAGTGCTTTCTCTTGTAAATATATTCACATGTGTGGAGAATGTTCATTAAAGCACTGTTTGCCATATCCAAAAATCGGAAACATCCTGATATTTCTCAATAGGTAATGAGAAAATAAATTAAGAGCCATTCTAACCTATTGTAGAAGAATGAGACAGAAATCATGTGGTTAAATACATAAATGCAATATTATAAATTGTACTGCCATTTATTGCTACTAGATGTGCAAACATAAATATTGTTCTATGCTTATATGCACTGAATATTTCTGGGAGGACACAAACACATAAGTGAAAAGAAAGGAAATGAAATAAAATAATAACTGAAAAGAGGCTAGGGCAGGGAATTAGGTGTCTGGAGGATAGGGAGAAGGAACTCTCCTTTTCATAATGTCCTTTTTGCACAACTTGAATTTGAGCAACACATTTACAAGTATAATAATAACGGCCCCCAAAATGTAGCCCCAGGCCCAGTCTCTTTGGATCCTTCAATAAGACATGAAGTTTCTACTCTGGGGATTGCTGAGTCCCAGTAATAGGAGGTCGTCAATATTCCAAAGGCAGTTGCCAACCCTGGATTTCCCTTATCCCACAGAGTCCACAAAACACTTTATTTCACTGTGCTTCTTGCCTGCTGGCAACCAAAGAGTTTTTTCACAAGAGCAAACTGGCAGGCTAATAAGTGTCAACCCCAGTTGCACCCAGACTATAAAACTGACCCCTACATACACACTAAATGAATTGGATGATGGCTTTAGGGTCCAAAGCTTTCCCAACGCCAGGCTCTAGTTTTAAATTCTTGGTTGTTCCCTAAAGGTCAAATGACTATACAGGACTGGGCATTATTATGACACATAGAATTTTGTTTTTACCAAGTATCTTTCTGTTATTCAGTCTTTTCTTATTACATCACAACTGCTTGAGACTGAACAGAAAATAGCAACCCACATGTTCTGGAGAAACGGGAAAAAGTTAATAGGAAGAGAGATACTTAATGTCTTAGCAACCTCTAAGAGTTATGGTAACCCATGATTTGAGTGTAGACCCTTTTCTGAGCCACAAGGGATGCAGAGATCATTCGTGATGAGTCTCGCTAAATGGATCTGTGATAATCCTGACCTTGAATGACAGAAGACTCCCGGTCAGTGGAAACAGATACAGGAAAGTCAAGTGTTTCTTTTCGCTTTTGCTTGCTTGTTTGTTTTTTAAAGAATCCTTCCTAGAAATGAGAAAGAGAATAGTGTGGTTTCATCATCAATGTTCATGCCATCACTGATGGGAATTTCTTGCATAAAAGTATGTATTCAATCCCTCCCTCTGCCAAATTTCTTACTATCCCCAATATTCTGCTTCTTCTCAGCCTGCCCATATTCAGATAGTTTTTCCACTCTTCTACCAAAACACTGCTTGTATCAGTAAGTTTTGACTGTTACTATTCTTGGAACTTTCATTTCACTCCCATTATCCTCATTGCTTTCTAGGTTATGTCCCCCTGTGATTTGCCCTACAAGGCCCTGCATTATGATATGCTGGATCTATGATAGACACATTTCCACCTGCCCTAAATTTTCCTTAACATCTACCATCTTCGTGAACCTAATAAATTTTTTATCTTTTTTTAGCGTTCACCACTTTTCAACCCTATCTCTTACTCATGCTCGAAAGAATCTCAAGTTTTTCCAGCTCTTTGGGAGATAAGAAAAGTACAGTTCCTGGTCCCCAGTATGTCCTCTAGAAGAAAGATTTGTCTAATTGCAGAAAAATGCACAGAGCACTGCTGACTTTGTTTATTTTTCCTTCTATCTCCACCTGTACTCTCTCTGTTGCTAAACAAAACTTTTACTCACACCTCATATTCTTCATCACGTTCTCCACTGTGACTTTTGCAAAATTGCTTTTTCTCTTTAATCCACAAATATTTCCTTGCCTTCCCAATCTCAAGAAGTGATCTCATTTCTTTCTTTCCGTAGGACTGTTCTTCAAGAGATAGGGCACTGCATGGTTATTTCGATCAGCAAACCTTGAGAAATGCATCTTTAAAAAAATCAGATAACCCATCTCTCAACTAAATATATAATATTAACAATTTTGTAATATGTGTGAAATCAGATTATTAAAGTATTTTTAACAATTGGCACAGGGCCTGGAGTAAAGCAGATAATCAGTCATTGTCCTCTCAGGAAGATTAAATGAAAAGGCAAGGTCACAAGGAAGTGATAATAATAGAAAATAAGATAATTTTCTAGGAAATAAAACAAAGAAGCATTTGAATCTTTAATTTGATAATTTGTTTTTAAAAATATGGTCAGCTTTATACTTCCCAGGAAGCTAGGATTCCTATATCTTCAGGAGAAAAAAAAACATGAACGAAGAACCAATTTTCACAAGAGTCTTCTGGATGTTGCCGGAACAATAGGCATATATCTCAAAGCCTCACATCAAAATCATCTCCATCTCTGGATAGATGACAACATAGAATTGCCTTCTTATAACCGTGATCATGATTCATCAAGACATTAAGTCATTATATTGTGTATGAGGTGTTTACGATAGGACCAGTTAGAATAAGTCTCCAGAAGCCACACATATTTTATATTCTACTACTTAAGAAGTTCATCCTAACTTCTCCAGAAAACCTACTTTTTGGAACTAGATTTAAAAAGTTGAAAGTTGTATTCACTGATTGGGGCTCTTTCTCCAAAAAAATAAAGCAAATGGACTACTGAACAAAAGAGTTAATCAAGAGCATGGCTATCTATTGAGGTTACTTATGAGTGGCTTTGACTTGAGAATTGCAAGAAGTCTTGAATGAGTCTCCCTGAAGAAGTTTGCCAGATTTCTGCTGAGAAGTTTGACTCTATCTTTGCATGATAATTTTCATAGCAAGATCATATGTTAGTAAAGGTGCAATAACACTGTAAGATTTTATTGTTGAAAGTGAAATTTTTATTAATGCTAATGGTAGCTACCATGTGTAAATGTATGATTTTCTATGTAAATATTTAACAAATGTTTGGAAGTCTCTAGCAAGTCGGTAGTTAATAAAGATTCCACAGTGCACAAGACATAAAATTTCTGTTCTCTTTCTGGTTTGGGGAGTCAATCAATCTTCAAACAGATAATCATATACATTTATCAGCCCATAAAAGATACTATAAATAAAAAAACAAAGTAGTTAGGGTGTGATGTGATTATAAGTATAACTTATATTTTGGAAACCAGATTTATTGCAGTTAGAAATTTCAAGAGATTTGCCTTCCTTCTCTTTTAATATTGCTTTTCTACTGAAGGATAAGCTTACTTCATCATTTCAAAAAGTAAAATATCAAGGTTATATAGTTCAATGTCTCAAGATTAGGAAATTTCAGATATTATATAAATTAAAAACTAGCGAAGCTACTGCTGTCTTTTAAACTTTGCACTTTCACCCCAGGCAGAATTCAATGTGTCATTAATTGCATTCTGTCAACTTTTGAATTGGATCAGGCAGTCTTTATTTTGTGAGTCAGGATGCTATTTTGTGATGTTGTACACTTCTTACTGCCTGCTACCTTCCACTCTGAAGACAACTACAGTTTTAGGAATGGGTTGGCATAGCAGTTAGTTTGCAATCAGTGTAAAAAGTCCTTTGAGCATCTGAGGGCAGAGTCTACTCTTAGAAAGTCCACAGAAAGTCCACATGAAAAAGAGATCTATAGGGTCCAGAGCAAGACGATAAACTTCACCTTATTGCAGGCTGGAAAATGTCTCTGGACCAGAACTTCCTGACTGAAGAGGAGAGGATCGGTGCTTCATTGTCTTCCTTGTCTTGCTGTGGCATCTCCGCTTACAAATGTGTGACAAGTATATTCTGCACCAACAATTGCCGAGCAAGGAACGTAACCACTTTTTGAATTACAGAGAATAAGCCTGGAAAGAATCTTAAATTCACCTAAGTTGATTTCCATAATATAGCTTTTTGGTGCTGTCCTGACTCAGATTTGAAGTCCTACTAGAGGCCAGTTGACTCAGATTTGAGGCCCTACTAGAGGGCAGTTGTTCTTTTGAGCAGCCAATTAAGTTCACACCCAGCCACTTCCCTTATCTGGTTTTCACACTCCAGGTCACGGTACACCTGTCCTAATTACCCCAGAGTCAGGTACCAGACAACCAGGGACTGTCCTTTTGTCCAGAGCCTGCTGACATTCTGCAAATTGGCCAGTCCTGAGTTTGTTTACCTTGCTCTATCTTTCCCTTCTGGCAGAAACCACAACAAAGCCCACAGCTCCCCATCACTCTCTCTGACCCGCCCCAGTGCCCATCCCCCATAGGGCAAGACCACGTCCTTCCCAGGGAACGGAGAGTAACAAGATACAAAGCTCTTTCTGCTTTCTCTCTCTTGATGTGGACCTGCCCTCACTATACCTCTCTCAAGGTTAATGGTTACCAGTACCTCTTCATCTTCTTGAAGAGGAAAGGAAGATACCGAAAAGAGGGGTGAATTGCCTGGAGTCGCCTAGTTTTTGGCAGAGGTAGGTCCAGAATTCAGGTTTCTGAAAGCAACCTCCTAATTCACTGTTCCTTTCTCTAACTTACATGGAAAGCAGCACTCACCAGAGACTTTTTTTTTTTGAGTTGGAGTCTCACTCTGTCGCCCAGACTGGAGTGCAGTGGCCGCTCCCGGCCACCGCAGCTTGGACCTGCTGGGCTCCGACGATCCTTCCACCTCAGCCTTCCGAGTAGCCGGAATTACAGGCATGCGCTACCACACCCGGCTGATTTTTTGATTTATTGTAGAGATGAGGTCTCGCTGCCCAGGCGGGTCTCGAACCCGCGGGCTCAGACAATCCACTCACCTCAGCCTCCCAAAGGCGCGGGATTATAGGTTGACCCGCCGAGCCCGGCTTTCACCAGAGATTAAAAACAAAACAAAACAAAACAGTCACATTATCTCTAATTTACTGAGCAGCTGATGGAACTTTTTGTTGTATCTGACACTATATATACACCACAGTTATTCAAGGTATGTGGTATAAAGCTCAGTTGAGCTTTAGAAAACCGAGAGTAATTTTCTAAAGAGAGAGGAACTGGCTTTGGCTACAGATCCACTTTTTACTTAATTATATAAGGAGCATTTCACACAGTCACAATTCAAATATTGCAGCTTCCAACTCCGTATACCAGCTATCGTCTTCGTCAAATGATATGAAGCTCATTGTTAAAAATGACAAATAAAAGTGGAGGCCACAATTCAGATCTATCCCAAGGCCAACCACCCATAACCATGTAATCAAAACTTAAGTCATCCTGATTTTCCCAAATTGCTGGCTCTGATCATAAATGAAGCAGAAAATGTAAGCTTCATAGCCTTGTCAGCATGATTCAGTGAAATTAAACCAATCAGCAATAGACAGATCAGCTTAACAGTTCTACTCACCCTAAAAAGAATGCTAATGTATAACAGCCAATCCCAGAAAAGGTCAGAATATCTCCTCTTTTATGCTGTATCAACTGTGCTGTCACCAGGGCTTCTGCCACTCAGTTCGAGATCTCCCGGTTCACGAGCTGTTCTTTGTAGATGCAAGAAACATTTATAATTGTCCTAACTTTCTCTGATTTTATTTCTGACTTGATAAAAATCAAAGACCCAACTCTGTACACTGGAGAAAGAAGGGAGATCTAGGAGGGAGAAGATCCATGATACAGTAGCTGTGAACTGTTTAATTTTAATGAATCCGCAGAGGAAAGCTAGCAGAATCTTATATAAGGAGAATGTTTACTATCCATCCCTCCCTCTTTTTCTTCATTCTATGCATTCTAGACCTCTCTTGTTATCTATTGAATGCAAATGATGTACCAGACACTGTTCTAAGGGTACCTGTCATTTTCACAACAACCCGATGAGGCATCATAGTCACCCCCACTTTACAGAGGAGGAAACAGAGGCACTCAGCTGCTAAGCCAAGTAGCTGAACCTGCCCTGTTCACCACAACATTCAGCTTCTCCTTTTATATGATGCATGCTCAGAAATCTCATGCACCTGTCATTTTCTCTGGTGAAGACAGCCAACTGAAATATTCAGGAAAACTTAGCAATTATAAATAATTCCATCACATTTGTCTCTGGAGTTTGCTCTACAATATCTCCAGGGTAGGTTTCTGCTCTCTGAAAGTCAGGATGAAAAGAAAACTCTTGCTGAACTGTTATTAGAATCCATACTATGGCTAAAGTGGAAACCAAAGCACTCTCTAGGAAACCCAATTCCCTGTATGTGAGGGAAGTGGAGACCGGCTTCGAAAGGATATATTTTCTCTGCTGGGACACTAGAAAGACTATCTAGCACATTCTAAAGCCAAGAGTAAAATCATACACGATGTTTGTCCATGTTGGCTAGTAGCAGATTGCTAGGCACTGATTTTTCAATGGGAATGCAATGAACCTTTTGGAGGGGACAGTGTGGTATCATGGGAAGACAGCTGTCCTGGGAGTCAAGAGCCAGTTTTGCTCATGGCCACATAGCTTTATTCCCTCAGCTTCATTTCACTTATGGGAGCTGCAGTTTTCTTTTCTGAGAATTTAAATTGTTAAGACTAAATAAATTATAGAAGGTTCTGGAAGACTGAGAGGTAGCAAATCCACTAGAGGACTTAATGACTATGGAAAAGTACCTCTTTGGCCTAGAGGAAAAAGGGAATTGCACCAGAGAGGGAGAGAGAGAGAGAGACAAGGTAACAAACACCAACAAGAGAGGAATGTTCTCTTAGGAGGCATCAAAGAGGCCTTCCAGGCACTATGGACTTACCCAGCTGTATGCAATGTCTGAACACAAAGTTCAATCCTATAACTACTCTTATTTTGCTTCTGTAGAGCTTTTGCAAGAGTTGAGGCTAATTGTGACATTTAATAGCCTATAAAAGTCCCACTCACAAAATAGAAAAGAAAAGAAAGAAAGAAAGGTTTTCTGCAAAGATATCATTGTTCTGCCTACACTCAGTTATCTCTCTAGGGTAAGAGTTAGCAAACTACAACCCATAGACCAAACCATCCCACTACCTGTTTGGCAAATAAAGTTTTATTGGAACACAGTCACATACATTTGTTTACCAATGACTTCTTTCAACAACAGCAGAGTTGAGAAGATGAGATAGAAACCGTGTGGGCCACAAAGCAAAAATACTGAGGCTCTTTTTAGATGAAGGGCTGGCTAGGCACGGTGGCTCACACCAATAATCCCAGCACTTTGAGAGGATTGCCTGAACCCACGGGTTTGAGACTAGCCTGGGCAACTTGGTGAGACCTCACCTCTACAATAAATCAAAAAAATTAGCCGGGTGTGGTGGCGCATGGCTGTACTTCCAGCTAATTGGAAGGCTGAGGCAGAAAGATCACCTGAGCCTAACAGGCAGAGGCTACGGTGGCCATAAGTGTGCCCCTGCCCTCCAGCCTGGGCGACAGAGTGAGACTCCGACTCAAAAAAATAAAAAGAGTAAGTGTCGACCCCTGCTTTAGGGGATCTTAGAAGTAACTCTAGCTCAAAGAACTTCTGTCCTGTTCTAAACTGGGAGGTACCAACATGGTCAGGGCTGTCTTCTCAATATGTATTCACCCATAGTCCAAGGGTATCCTCAAGATCAAGCATGCCTCAAGGGAATTTACGTTCTTTCCACTACATCAGTTCTCTAACAGCCGAATCACCTGATTATCCTTCTCCCTGCAGTCTGCTACACAGCACTTGCATCTCCAAGATCACCTCAGTGCTGGCAATGGATGCAGGGATGGGATTTATAGCAAAGCAAGCAATCATAAAAATACCCCAAGCAAGCCATGGTGAGCACAAAACTTCACGCACACTATCATGAATGCAGGAGACAACTCATTTTAACTAGTCTGGGGGAATATCGTTAAATGAAAAACCATCTATTTGTCTAGCACTTCACTCAACAAGCAGTCTTGTGACAAAATTATATAAAGCGGCTTCATTAGCAGAAATTATGCTATAACGATATAGCCAACTTTAAGTAGGTAGACTAAATTTAGATATTAAAAATTCCTAGTGAAGCATGGCTAGGAAACCCATACATATCACCCATAGCTACTGTCTGATACTTGATTCCCTTTCCTTAGAATAAATTGACTTGACTTCACCTGAGATACAAGATCTTCGAAGACACCAGAAATTCCTTCAATTCTTTCATAAGCAAGTATTATTCATTACTCCTCTGCTCTTCAAAGACGGCTCTCCATTTGTTTTCCTCCACCCATTTGTCTTAGCTGAGGTTTTTTCTGAGAAGCAACAGGCCTAGCTCCTAAAAATTCAATTGTTAATTAATATATGCATTTATATTTATGTCACCTGTCCAGTTCCCTCCTCACTTGTGGGCTTTCAAATACCAGGAAAGGGAGCACTCTCTGAATTCACCATAAGGTCCCTGGCAAAAACACAGAATCTCTTTTGTTATATACAGTTACAAGCTTGTCTTTTCCATCTTTTCGTGTAACCTTTTATCTTCTCTGGAATACTGTGGTGTAGTCAAGTTCTAGGTTACCAGTCCACTGGTTAGAGTAACAACAAGGATCAAGATAAGTTTTTTTCTTTTTTTGATAAAATTGAATGGAATACATCCAGATAGAGCAGATAATAAAAGAAAATATTAGAGGGTGCCACACTTACTAGCATATACAAAATTTTATATACAACATTACATTTATGTTATATATAAATTATATTTATTTTTATTTTTATATTTATATGCTGGGCTACAAAATTTTATACATATCATTGCATTTGTGTTATATATAAATTATATTTATTTACATTTTTATTTATATTTATATGCTGGGCCACAATGAAGAATACACTTAATTTGTTGATTAACATAAAATGAATTTGGAAGCTACTATTCAGATGTCTTTTCTCCCCTTTCCACCTCATCTTTCAAAGTTCTTCCTTTAATACATGTTTATATTTGCATTTATATTCAGTGACTCAGCCTTTAACTTTAAGACCCCAGATAATATCTGAGTTCCCAAATCATCCTTAAAGATTGCTTTGCTTGTTCTTTTTTAAAAATGTTCCTTTAGATCAATTTACTCGGACAAATGTTATCTCTGTTTTTGGCCCAAATACTGGAGGACGTTTTTATATTGTGAAATAAAATGCCACTGCAGCACTAAAAATCTAATTACTAATGAATATATGTATTTTTATTTGTAAATGGATACTGTAATGGCTAACTTACTGTAACCGAAATGAGCATTGCTTTAATGTTTATTGCTTTTTTCTAATTCATAATTCACAGGCTTATGTAGATCATTGTTTTTAAACAAATCAGTAAGTTGTGATTTGAAATTAAAGCAGTATATTTTAGGAAAAAATAGAAGCACATAAAATTTCTTGACAATGAAAAAGAAGAATATTTTTACTGAAGTAGAAATCCACAGTCTCTCTCAACTATTGGAGACAATGACAACGACGATCTCAGTCAAGTGAACTTCACGACATCCTGATACCACTTTCATTTGTGATTCACGAGGTAAAGCACAGCTGAGTCCCTGGATTTTTCTAATACGCGCTACCACGCCTGGCTAATTTTTTGATTTTACTGTAGAGATGAGGTCTTGCTGCCCAGGTGGGTCTCGAACCCGCGGGCTCAGGCAATCCACTCACCTCAGCCTCCCAAAGGCGCGAGATTACAGGCTGAGCCACCGAACCCGGTCTTCATTTCTATTTTAATGGAATGATGAAGGAATCATTGAGTTATTTAAGTTGAGTCAACGTGTGAGCCTTTTGAAAAATATTGTGAAAATCGTTCCTTTCTAGTATGCGTGTCTCCTGCTCTCAGACCCTGGTTGTATGCTTTACAATCAGCCACACAAAAGAATAGGATTTTAAGAATAGCCTCCTTACCCTAAAATGTCCAATGTTGAATCAAGATGCTGGCTATTTCCTTATTCGCTTCTTAGTCATCACATACTGGGTTTCCTTCTCTCCTCAGTGGTTCATTTTGGTTTTTGTTGTTTTATTTTTTTGTTTTAAAGATGTGGGGTACAATATAGGTTTAGGTACCTAAGTGGTACATCATACAGTTAAAGTTAGATAATCTTATTGATGTTATGGGCACCTACCACTACTGCCAGGCCCTTTCTTGTAATATTATGATAAATGTTCAGGGTGCACTTATGAGTGAGTACATGTAGTACTCAGATCTTTGTTTCTGTAATAAATCACTGAATATTACAAACTCTAATTCCACCCAAGTTGCTGTGAGGTTCCTAATTGTTTATTTATTTATGGCTGCATAGTATTCCATCATGTAAACGTACCACACTTTCTGTACCCAGTCCACTTTCGATGGACAGCACGGTTGGTTCCGTGTTTTTGCTATTGTGAATAGTGCTGCAATAAACATGCATGGGCAGGCATCTTTTTTGTAGAGCTAGTTCCTCTGGGTATATTTCCAGAGGGGGATTGCTGGGTCATAAGGAAGGTCAAGTTTTAGATCTTTTAGAAATCACCACACTGTTTTCCACAGAGGTTGTACTACTTTGCACTCCCACCAACAGTGTAGAAGTGTTCCCTTTCCCCCACACCCCACATCCTCTCCAGCATCTGTTGCTTTGTGAGTTATTGATGATGGCCATCCTAAGTAGAGTGAGGTGGTATCTCGGTGTGGTTTTAATTTTCATTTCTTTGATGACTAGTGAGGCTGAGCATTTTTTCATGTGTCTATTGGCTGCTCGTATGTCTTCTGAGAAGTGTCTATTCATATATTTTGCCAATTTTTTTTTTAGTTGGAGTCTCACTCTATCACCAAGGCTGGAGTGCAGTGGCAAACCATTTTTTAATAGGGTAGTTTGCTTTTTTTCCTTTTGAACTTTTGAGTTCCTTGCAGGTCCTAGATGCCAGGCCTTTGTCAGATATAGAGTTGGTAAATATTTTTCTCCATTCTGTGGGCAGTCTCCCTGCTCTCTTGATGATATCTTTTGCTTTGCAGAAGCTTTTCAGTTTGATGAGGTCCCATTTGTCTATCTTATCTTTTATAGCTTTCACTTTTAGAGAGTTGATCAGAAATTGGTTGCCTATTTCAATTTCTGTAAGGGTGTTTCCTACGTTTTCTTCTAGGATTCTTATAGTTTGAAGTTTTACATCTAGGTCTTTGATCAGTTTAGAGTTTATTTATGTGTATGGTAGGAGTCTTGTTTCAGTCTCCTGCATGTGGTCAGCCAGTTTTCCTCTCCTCAGTGGTTGTTGGTGGAGGCTTAGTCAAAGATGAGTTAGTTGAGAAATTGAGGTTTTGCTTCCAGAATATCTATCCTGTTCCACTGGTCTATATGGCTGCTCTTGTACCAATACCCAGCTGTTTTGATTATTGTCACTTTACCTCAGAGTTTGAAGTCTGGAAATGTGATACCTCTGACTTTGTTTCTTTTGCTAATGATTGTTTGGGCTATTAGTGGCATTTAAGTTTCCATATGAATTTCTGTATTGTCATTTCCAGGTCTCAGAAGAATGATGTTGGTAATTTAATGGGTATTGAATTAAATCTGTAGATGGTCTTTGGTAGAATGGACATCTTAACAATATTAATTCTTCCAATCCATGAGCATGGAATATTTTTTCCATTTATTTATGTCTTTGATTTCTTTGAGCAGCTTTTTGTCATTTATTTATTTATTTATTTATTTATTTATTTATTTATTTATTTATTTATTTTTAGAAAGCAGGATTTATCGAGAGGACAGAAAAGCTCCCACAGTGGGAGGGGACCTAAAGGAATTGCCCTATTGTCTTCATTGTAAAGGCCTTTCACTTCTCTAGTTAGGAAGATGTCAAGGTATTTCATTTTTGTGTGTGTGGCTATTATGAATGAGATTGAGTTCATTCAATCTTAATCAGTGCAAGGAAATTTTTGACAGATTCTCATAAATTTTTGAGGTATGCGATCATATTGCCAGCAAAGAGGGATAAGGTAACTTCCTCTTTTCCTATTTGGATACCCCTGATTTCCTTCTCTTGCCAGATTGCTCTAGCTAGATCTTCCAATACTTTATTGAACAAGAGGGCTGAGAGTGGGTAGTCTTGTCTTGTCTTGTTCTGATTTTTAGGGGAAATGCTTCCAATTTCTGTCTGTTTAGCAGTATGTTGACTGTGAATTTATCATAGATGGTTCTTACTATTTTGAGGTATGCTCCATCTATGCCTAGGTATTCAAGTGTTTTTATCAAGAAGGGATGCTGAATTTTGTCAAAATCTATGTCTAATGATATTATCATGTGATTCTTGTTTGTATATCTGTTTTTATTATCACAGCTTGAAAATTGTATCTAATGATATTATCATGTGGTTCTTGTTTTTATATCTGTTGAAGTATTTAATTACGTTTATGCTCTTGCAGATGTCATATCAGCCTTTCATCCTGGGGATGAGGCCTACTTGGTCATGGGTAGATGACTTTTGAGATGTATTGTTGGATTCAGTTTGTTAGAATCATGCTGGCAGTTTTTGCATCTATGTTCATCAAGGATATTGGCCTGGAGTTCTCTTTCATTATTGAATCTTTACCCGGTTTGGGTATTAATGTGATGGTAGTGTCATAAAATAATTTGGAGAGAGTTCTATCCTTCTCGATCACCTGAAATGCTTTCACTAGGATTGGCATTATCACCTCCTTGATTGTTTTGTAGAATTCTGCTGGAAATCTGTCTGGTTCAGGGCTTTATTTTATAGGTAGTTTATTTATTATGAAGTCAATTTCCTGGGTTGTTATTGATCTATTTAGGGTCTCAAGGTCTTCTTCCTTTTTTTTTTTTGAGTTGTAGTCTCACTCTGTTCCCCACACTGGAGTGCAGTGGCCACTCCCAGCTTCCACAGCCTCGACCTACTGGGCTCCAGTGATCCTTCAGCTTCAGCCTTCCAAGTAGCTGGAACTATAGGCGAGCGCTACCACACTCGGCTAATTTTTGGATTTATTGTAGAGATGAGGTCTCACCAAGTTGCCCAGGCGGGTCTCAAACTCGCGGGCTCAGACAACCCACTCACCTCAGCCTCCCAAAGCACGGGATTATAGGCTGAGCCACCAAGCCCGGCTAAATCTTCTTCTTTCAACCTGGAAAGGTTGTGTGATGTCAGACAACCTCCATTTCATTTAGATTTTCAAGTTTGTTTCCATATAATTGTACATAGTAATCTCTGATAGTCTTTTGTATTTTTTCAGGGTCCATTGTGACTTGATCATTTGCATTTCTGACTGTGTGTATTTGGGCTTTTTCTTTCTTTTTCTTGGTCAATCTGGCTAGGGGTCTATTGATCTTGTTTATCCTTTCCAAGAACCAGGTTTTTGTTTCACTTATTATATTTTTGTCTTCTATGTCCTGTATTGGGACTTATATTTTGTGATCTGGATTCTTCTGCTGATGTTAGTGTTTTGGTAGTCTTGTTTTTCCAGCTCCCTTAGGTAATTTGTGACCCTTCCATTTTCTTCATGTGTGTTCATAGAAATATGGAATCTTCTCTTAGTACTTCTTTCATGATATTCCACAGGTTTTTGTAAGATATTTCTTCATTTTCATTTGTTTTCAGGAAACTTTTAATTTCTGCTTTAATTTCTGTGTTGACCCAGGAGTCCTTCAGCAATCCTGTTGCTTAGTATCCATGTTTTTGTGGGTTTTGGGGAAACTTTGTTGGTCTTGATATTTATTTTTGTTCCATGTGGCCTGAGAAGTTAGATGGCAGTAATTTGGTGCTGTGAAATTTGTGTATGCTTGATTTATAACCAAGGATGTGGTTGATCTTAGAGTACATTCCATGTGTTGATAAGTAGTATGGATATTCTGTGGTTGTTGAGTGGAGTGTTCGTAGATTTCTATTAAGTCCATTTAGTCAAGCATCAAGTTGAGGTTCTGAATCTCTATGTTGATTTTTTTGGCTTGATGATTTATCTAGGGTTGTTACTGGCGTAATTAACTCCCCAGCTATGATAATTTTAGAGTCAATATCTTTTTTAGTTTATCTATATGCTGCTTTATAAAAATTGGTGCTTTTATTTGGGGTCCACATATATTTAGGATGGATATTTCTGGATAATGGATTGAATTTTTTATCATTATGTCATGACTTTATCTTTTTTCATTTTTGATAGCTTAAAGAATATTTTGTCTGATATTAAGATCACAACTCCTGCTTTCTTTTGTGTTTCATTCACCTGAAAATTTGTTTTCCGTCCTCTCACTTTGGTTCTGTGGGTGTCCATTCTGGAGAGATGAATCTCCTGGAGACAGCATATTGTTGCATCATTTTTTAAAAATCCAATTTGCCACTCTGTGTCTTTTCAGTGGTGCATTTAGTCCATTCATGTTCAGGATATTGAGATGTGAGAGATTATTCTTGTCATGAGGTTCTTATAGAGTTGATTGTTGTTGATTGTTTGTTTTTGGCTTTCTTTTGGTTTTTGGAGTGATATATGTGTGTGTTTTCAATCGTTTTCATGCATTCTTGGAAAAAGCATGGTCTTTCTCCTCCCCTCCCATCCCCCACCCCGTGTTCAAACTTTTTTAAGTGACTCTTGTAAACCTGATCTGGAGGCTACATAAGTTCTTAGGGATTAAATGTCTGGGAAGGATTTTAATTCTCCATTGCTGTTGAAGCGTAGGTTAGATGATAAGGAAATTCTTGGTTGGAATTATTTATCTTTGAGAACTTTGAAGATTGGACTACAGTTTCTTCTAGTCTGTAGTGTGTCTGTAGGTAAGTCTGCTACTGACCTTTCTCTCTTGCTGCCTTTAGAATTTTTTCTTTTACTCCTACTTTGTGTAAGCAAATTACTATGTGTCTAGGAGTTGGTCTTCTCATTTGATATCTCACACGGGTTCTCTGAATTTCTTGTGTTTGAATGGTCACATCTCTGATGAGATGAGGAAAGTTTTATTGAATAATTTCATGGAATGTGTGTTCCAGGGTGGTCTCTGTCTCTTCATCTGCCTCAGGAATGCCAATTAATCTTAGGTTAATTAATCTTGAGATAACCATGCATCTCCTGGAGGCTTTTTCTGTCTTTTTAAGCTTCTCTATGTTTTTAACAATTTAGATTAGTTCCACACTTTGATCCTCAAGCTCTGAGATTCATTCTTCTGCTTGATTAATACTGCTTCCCATGTTTGTCATTTTGTTATTGATTTTGTTTACTGTTTTCTTTATTGCCATCTCAGTTATCAACTTCCTCATTCTTTCCTCTTCTCTCTCCTAATTTCTATTCATTCTTTCTGTTAATTTCTTGATATTGGGATTTTTGGCTTGAAACCAGTTATTGTGGGGGTTCTTCATTGAGTTCCGAAGTCTATATTCTCCAGTGCTGTCTGCCCAGGGTCCGAGATGGAACCTGTGATCCTCCTTTGGTTCTTCTTCATTTGTGATGGCTTTCTTTCCCCTTTTCCTTCCTTCTTTAAGTCTGTTGCTCAGTGATAGGGAGGATAGCTTTCACTTTTCTTTGCTCAATCCCCTATTCTTATGCAGATCCTTTGGAATTGTTCAATTTTGAAGCCAGACTGGGAATGCGGTGTGAGGGGGGTGGGGGGATGGGATCTGCTTTCTTGCAGTTTTGAGATTTGATTAAGGTGTGCTGGTAGGAGCTGTGGTTCAGAAACTATCTGCAGATCACAGTATCTGCTTACAGATTTATGAGCCCCTGGAACCCACTTCCCACCACCTTGCAATCTGTCCATGTGGTTGGGGCATATGTATTCCCCCGAGAGCAAAATGAGATAAGAAAAGAAAAAGAACAGATGAAAGGAGAAGGGAGATGAAAGGAAGGTAAAGAGAGAAGAAGAAGAAGAAGAAAAAGAAGAAGAAGAAGGAGGAGGAGGAGGAGGAGGAGGAGACAGTCACACCAAACTAATGAATAAACAAAGAAACAAACACAAACATACAAACAGAGAAGACCTGATGATGCACTCATTCTCAAAACGCCCGTATGCAAACAGAAAACTAAAAAAACCCCACAAAAATAACAAAAAAGGTGTTCAAAGACACAAACAGAAACAGAAAGAAAGAAACAAAAAGAGAGCACTCCCTCTGTGACCATTTCTGAAACTTGGGGTTCCTTTCCCAAGGGCCGCTTCTGCTTGGAGCTTCTGCTGTGGTAGGAAGTAGGCTCCAGTCTCCAGCCACCTCCTCTGCACTCTCAACCCAGGCTGATGGGGTTGCTTTTAGTATGGGTCCAATGTCCCACAGACTTCTGTGGGAGGAGGGTGAATCAGAGCTGGACACACCCAACTCATCTGCTGCTGCTGCCAATGCCAAGTCTCCTACTCAGATCAGACATGTCCATGTCTGGTCCAGTGTTAGGATGGATGTCTGTCTCTTCATGGCCACTCCTGAAGTTCCCTCTCTGTGTCAGCCATGGTCCATCCCAGAGGGGTGCAGAAATCATCTTTGGGTCTCAGGTTGGAGGCTGAACAGAGTTGGGTGGGCCAACGCAGGTCTCTGCCCAGTTCTAGGACAGAGAAAATAGTGACAGGTGTCATCTCCTTGCCAGTGTCAGAGCTCAGCTCCAGATTTCCTCACCTGGCCTTCTGTCGCTCACCCCTGACCAGCAGGAAGGAGGCAACAACAACGTGTTCTTCTCAAAGCGGTTTATTCAGTCTTTACACCATGCCAGCTTCTTCTTCTTCTTCTTCTAGCTTCTTCTTCCTTCTTCCCCGTTGTCCCGTACTTATATCCCTTGGTCTCCACCCACAAGTCCCGTACCAGCGTGTCAGCAGTTCATAGGCTCTGCAGCGTTGCACTTGCGCGGTGCGCAGTGAAGGAGGGCCCGGCGGTATATCATGCGCCTAATCATGGGACTTGGCAGAGGTCCCGGGCGCCATCTTGGCTCAGGCCGCGCTCTCCACATCTCCCCCTTTTTTGTTTTATGAACGAGAGAATGCCTGTCTTAGGTTGTCCCTTGCGGAAACGTTCCTTACCCGTCATTGGGAATACAAGCAGCGCTGGCCTGTCCCCTGTCTTAGGTTGGTAACGTTCCCAGGGGATCTTACCCATCTTTGGCTACTTCCCTAGCAGTCCAATCCACACTTGGGGAGATCGACCAGCCTCCATGGCCGCGAGAGCCTACACCACGAGGGCCTGCTCCTTCTTGTGCTGTTGCCGAGCATTACACATGCACCGGACAAAAGGGAGGCATAGAAGTACAAGACAGATCCCAAGACCCGCAAGTCCTGCCCATTCCTTTACATGAGATGCAATTGTGGTGACCCATCCCATGAGTCCTTTAACCAGCTTAGTATCTACTCGGGTGGAATTGATGATTACGATGGGTGTACGTAGTTCTCCAAGCAGCTTATCAAAGTTCTCTGACCAATTACCGGCATTGGCCTGGGAAAGGCCGAAAGGATCCCCCAGCGTACATCATTCTGCTGTCCCGTCGCACGCAGGATCAGCGCTGGCCATAAGCACAGGATCAGCAGGCTCGTCATCCTGGACTATCCTGGTTAGCCTCTCCGGCACCCACAGCGGCTGTTGGTGGTTCTGGGGAAAGACACAAACAGATCCTCTGGCCCATGTTAGTACTGGATCAGGGCCCTGCCACTGACCGGTAAGGAGATCCTTCCACATAACGAGCCCTCTTTTGGCACAATTAGGGCTAGCATGACGATCTGCCGCAACCCGGCCCAATTTGTCTTCATTTAAAAAATTTAATGTAAAAAGAGCAATGGATAATCGTTCCCTGGGGGTGGAGCCGGCGGGGGCAATTCCCCCCTTTTGTTTAATTAAACATTCTTTAAGGGTTTTCAAGTTGTCCGTCCGAATTTGAAGCTTTTGGGGATGTACTGATTCCAAAGTTATCTTGCTTCCCAAATAATTAACTATTAAATCCTTTTGAATCTCCGCTCACAAGTCATGCAGGAGTCTCCACTTACCAGACCTTTTCTTGATTACAAAGATAGGAGTATTCCAAGGGGAAGTAGAGGGGCGAATATGACCCAAGGTCAATTGTTCCTTCACCAGCTCGTGAGCAGCGGTTAATTTTACTGAGGGGAGTGGCCACTGAGAAACCCACACGGGATCCTCAGTCCTCCACGTAATGGGTAGTGCCCTCTCAGTGGCCCCTACGAAAAACCCAGCCCCCTACGATCTTGTTTTCTAGGGGTAGCTACTGGAGAAGTTCTACCTTGCAGGGAGCGACCTAATCCTTTCCCGGGGACATATCCCATGCCATGCATGATGCCTCTCGCTTGAGGGCTATAACATCCTTCATTTGTTAGCTTGTAACCCATAAGCTGTAATATATCTCGGCCCCATAGAGAAATTGGGACCTTCAGCACATAGGGCTGGAAATCCCCATGGTGGCCCTCTTCATCTTTCCATGGCAACAAGCGAGAACTAATCTGCGGCATCTGGGCGTACCCCAGGCCTGTTAAGGTTTGGTCTGACTGCTGTGTGGGCCACCCCGGCGGCCAGTCTGTGGTGCTAACGATGCTACGATCGGCACCTGTATCTAATAAACCAACTATGGGCTTACCATTAACTGTGACTCTGAGCACCGGTCTGGTGCTGAGATCTAATGAGCAAAATATCTGGGGGGCGCCCGTAAACCCAAACCCCTTGTCTCCCCGCTCTTTGTTCTCCGCAGGAAATTTCTCATGTAAGCTGCTCAGAAGGAGTAATTGAGCTATCTTGTCTCCTAGTGAGATAGCCGAAATG